>NC_084755.1:41266298-41468798 GCF_033978785.1 Entelurus aequoreus | reverse complement strand
GATGATGGTTAAAAAGAAAAAAAGTGACTAAAAAGCCCCCTCTCGTTAAATTGTTAAAAAATAAGTCACAGATTAAAAATGTTTATTTTTTACTTTAAAAGCTTAAATCTAAATGATTGTATTATTTTTGAAAAATGACAATTTGAAAGTACACTCATTCAAAACAAGGCATTTAATATTTTTGGCCACTGTAACATTACACAGTTTGAACAGTAACACTGTGTTTCAATTTAGGAAAATTGTAAAAACAGTATTTAAATAATGAATGAAATACAATTAAATGCACATAAAAGTTCAAGTACTACCAGGTAGAGCCCCGTACCACCAATGGTACACCCACCACACTTTGTTTATGCCAGTGATTGTCAAACTGTGGTATGCACACCACTAAATAAGTCTGTAATTATGTACTGTTGATGATGTTTGTGCACTGTGTGTAATGTTATATCAAATATATTTGTTAAATAACACATCTGCCTCCTTTTTAATGAATACTTAGACCTAGTATGCTACTATATTTCAATGTTGTCATTATGGTGGTACTTAATGAATACTTAGGTCTACTACACTACTGTATTTAACACTAGAAGTCCCAGCATTTTTCTGTCTACCTAGAAGACCCAGAGAGGGGTCATTTGGCCCGACGCTTTTCCCGAATACACTAATCACTCATTTTGTTATGGTAATGAGGCTGTTAGGGGCAGTTTGTCTAGGTAGACAGAAAAATTATACATGTGGGAAATGCCGAAAGGAGCAATGGCAGTGCCAGGATTGTGAGTGACTGCTCAAATGTATGTCAGTCACGTTTACATGGACATGGTTTTTCATTCTTTGTAAATATGCTTTTTTCTTTGTAAATTTTTTTTTTTAAACTATTTTTGGCACACAAAAATAACAATTGCTTCTGCAACAACCCTCCACACCAAAACTGGGAAAACAGTTGCTTTTTCATTCTTTGTAAATATGTTTTGTTTTGTATTTTTTTTAACAATAAATGTCAGAGTGTTGATCCCTTCATTCTGTTGATCCTTGCAAAAACACACACAACCTACCTCAGAACTAAAGCTTGAGCTGTAAGGTCCCCTCCCCCACACAGGCTCAAGTGGCCCCCTGCCGTGTGCCACTAACAGCCACATTTTCATAACAAAAGGAGTGTCCACAGGGGGGACTAGGGGTCAAATGACCCTCTTGTGTGTTTTCTAGGTAAAAATGTCAATTGACCCTTCTCTGGGACTTCGCGTGTTAATGATGTCATTATGGTGGTACTTAATGAATACTTAGGTCTACTACACTACTGTATTTAATGATGTCATCATGGTGGTACTTAATGAATACTTAGGTCTACTACACTACTGTATTTAATGTTGTCATTATGGTGGTACTTAATGAATACTTAGGTCTACTACACTACTGTATATAATGATGTCATTATGGTGGTACTTAATGAATACTTAGGTCTACTACACTACTGTATTTAATGTTGTCATTATGGTGGTACTTAATGAATACTTAGGTCTACTACACTACTGTATTTAATGATGTCATTATGGTGGTACTTAATGAATACTTAGGTGTACTACACTACTGTATTTAATGATGTCATTATGGTGGTACTTAATGAATACTTAGGTCTACTACACTACTGTATTTAATGTTGTCATTATGGTGGTACTTAATGAATACTTAGGTCTACTACACTACTGTATTTAATGATGTCATTATGGTGGTACTTAATGAATACTTAGGTCTACTACACTACTGTATTTAATGATGTCATTATGGTGGTACTTAATGAATACTTAGGTCTACTACACTACTGTATTTAATGATGTCATTATGGTGGTACTTAATGAATACTTAGGTCTACTACACTACTGTATTTAATGATGTCATTATGGTGGTACTTAATGAATACTTAGGTCTACTACACTACTGTATTTAATGTTGTCATTATGGTGGTACTTAATGAATACTTAGGTCTACTACACTACTGTATATAATGATGTCATTATGGTGGTACTTGGTGAATACTTAGGTCTACTACACTACTGTATTTAATGATGTCATTATGGTGGTACTTAATGAATACTTAGGTCTACTACACTACTGTATTTAAAGATGTCATTATGGTGGTACTTAATGAATACTTAGGTCTACTACACTACTGTATTTAATGTTGTCATTATGGTGGTACTTAATGAATACTTAGGTCTACTACACTACTGTATTTAATGTTGTCATTATGGTGGTACTTAATGAATACTTAGGTCTACTACACTACTGTATATAATGATGTCATTATGGTGGTACTTGGTGAGTAAAGGTTAAATGATTTCACTTTTACTCAGAGACTTGACATGCAAAAAAGGAAAGTGAGAAGAAATAAATAAATTGCTAAAAAAAAATCCAAAGATTTTTCCATGTTTTGTGCGCGCGCGTCCGTGCGCGCGTGCATGAGTGCGCGTGTGCGTGCGTGTGTGTAGTGGTTTTCGGGGAGGAGTGACATTGTGAGCGCTGAGCAGGAAAGGAGAGGCAACACCGATCCCAGACCAGCCTACCTCGCCGCCTTGTCTGGGTCGGACACGTCCAATAGCAGTCGCCCAAACCGACCGCGGACCAGCCCACTCACCCTGGGAGTGAGACGGGAGGGAGGCAGGCTGGAGCCACATCCACATCCACATCCACACAGCAGCCCGCGGCGTGATAAGGACGGAGCCGAATCAAGTCAGGACTGGCAGGAACCGAACAAAAGCTTGCTTGACAAAGCTCCGAGGAAAAGAAGACGGCGCCGCGTCACGTTAGTTGTGGCCAATTCCCAACATTCCCCCCCGACATTGGTAGCGAAAGCGCGCGGTCCTCGAGCACATTTATATACTGGAGAGCTAGCGGAATGTCAGCTAGCTAAGCTAATTAGCTTTACCTTTGCTAGCTAATTAGCTCGTCTCACTACATTCGCTCCTTGGACTGGATGGGAAAAGCCGTGCCTAAAGTGCGTTATCCATTATGTCCCGCCTTCAACACGACATCGTTGCCTGATTTCATGCCTTTCTAGAGCCAGTCCGCCTCTCTTCATCCTGCGTCCTTTTCCGAGAGGAGAACAAACCCAGCGACTCTTTTTGATCTGCCGCCTATCTCATGTTAATGTCGACCGACGTTGCTTCTCTAATGCTGCCCGTGAGTCGGGGGATGATGGACCGGGACATGGACGCCGCGGCCGGAGGTCCGGCGGCGGTCCGGGGGATGAAGCGAGGCGACCCGGAACCCGACGCTCACGCAGCGGCTGTCCTGACCGACCTGACCGGGGCGGAGTGCAAGAGACCGAGGATAGACGGCACCGGCGACATTGGCCAGGTACGTTCTCCATCGCCGACATCCATTCGGGGAAAAAAATCATGTTTTTTTTGGAAGAAATTCTCCAGCAACATTACCAATTGTGCACCAATAGGCTTGCAAAGTCTCCTGGAGCCAAGCAGACAAAAGGGAACACGATCCACGACATGTGTGCAAGGCGCTCTTCGGAATATTTGATTCTAAGTCCTCCACATGGAGAAGTGATGCACGATTAATCGCGCCATGGGCCCTGATGATTGTGGCTAGGTGTTAAAAGGGAGGCAGTTGGGGGAGGGGTCACCACTGTGAAAGACAAAGAACACAGCCTTTTGGTGGGGGGCTCCTTATGCCCATCTTCCACTCTTTTCATCACCCCACCGCTGAGACAAATGTATCTGCCCGCTTCTACCGCGCACGCTTTCAATCGTCCCGTCATCCCGACCTTTCTGCTGGCATACACACTAAAAAAATGTCAGGTTAAAAAAGAACCCAATTGTAACCCAACTGCTGGTTCAGAAAAGGACAAACCCCTTATTTGAGTTATTCTAACTCAACATTTTGGGTTCAATTTTTTCAGCCCAACTTTTGCCTTGAATCATTTAACCCAGGAATGTCAAACGTACGGGCCGGATCAGACACCGGAAAACAGGTTTTATCCGGCCCGCGGGATGAGTTTGCCAAGTATAGAAATGAGCCGAAATTTTTGAACGAAAGAAACCGCTGTTCTAAATGTGTCCACTAGATGTTGCAATAGCAATTCTTTGTAGATGATGCTACTATGATTGCAAAGGGGTAGAAAGTTTTCGGGAAATTTACCACGGGAAGTTAAGCTTGGGAAGTTTGAAAATATTGACCATTTTTTGATTATTCAAAGTTGGACGCCGTACTTGGGAATATATGGGAATTACAATAATGATATATTATTGGGCACTTGTCTATATGCTGCTGGCATTTTTGACGCAGCTCTTTGCACAGTATTTGCAAATGTACACAGCCTTTCCGCCTACATTGGTTGGGGTGAAATGGCTCCACACATCACATCAAATATATTTACCCCAGTAATATCATCAAAACTTACCTGACTGGATGAAGTCCTTGGGCTCAAATACTAGTGTGGCCTCAATAGCCCTGCTGTAGTGTGGAGCATGCTGGGAATTATCTGTGCATGTGATGGAAGAATGCACTGCACATGTGATGGAGGAATGCACAGTGCAGGGTTGAAATTCTACTGAATTTGCATGAAATCAGGTTGTTTTAGCTAATAATCATGCTGCAAGATCTAGCATGTTGCATTCAATGTTTATTCCCATTAATTCCCATGGAAAGTTTCCAACTTTAAATATTCCCGGAATTGTGCAACCCTAGATGCTACATATGTAAACCAAAATAAAGCACATGTTAGTGCACCAGCTGAGGAAAATGAGCAAACTACATAAATAACATCCTGTAATTTGATTTTGATATTATTTTTTTTATCTTGATAGATTGAAAATTAACACCAATGAGTTGACTGATGAACATTATCAAATCATTTACTCAGAAAATATAAATAAAGACAAATAAAGATGGAATACATGTACGTGTAAAAAAAAAACCAACAACATTATGATTTGTACATTTTGTAAATTGTTCTATTTTTAAACAAAGAAAACAATCTGAAGTTGTCTTTATTTTTAAGTTATCGTGCCGTGATTTTACCAGTCCGGCCCTCTTGGAAGTAGATTTTTCCCCATGTGGCCCCCCATCTGACACCCCTGATTCAACCCAAAAGTTGAGTTGTGGTTGATTCATAACCCAACTATTGGGTTTATTTATCTAACACAACAGTTGAGTTGTGCTCACTACAATGTTGGGTTGCGCAATTTAGCACTGCTTCACCCAATAGTTGGTGAAAAACTATACATTTTACTGTTGGTTTGTCCTACTGCTTCCCAACTACTGACCAAAATGATTTTTATTCCATTAAATATACTCAAAAGCAAGATATGAGTGACATTTTTTTTTTACAAGAATTGCTGTGTATGGTCATAGTTTTCTTTTGTATTATTATTTTTTTATGACTGAAGTAACGTTTATGACAACCTTGTTCCAAAACACAATATAGAATGTGAGATATTACAGGATATTGCATACATTTATCATTTGTTTTCAAAACACTTACAAAAAAGTGGGACCCCCAAAATTTACTATGGGACCCCATTTTTATGACTTGATGGGGTACCTGGGGTCCCATTTTTGAAAATTCCTAGCGCCAACACTGTATACAGCACGCTCTTATTTTCATGTACCGTATTTTCCGCACCATAAGCCGCCCCGTGTTATAAGCCGCACCTTCAATGAATGGCATATTTCAAAACTTTGTTTACCTATTAGCCGCACCTACGCTACGCTAAAGGGAATGTCCAAAAAACAGTCAGATAGGTCAGTCAAACTTAATAATATATTACAAACCAGCGTTCTAACAACTCTGTTCACTCCCAAAATGTAATGTGCAAATGTGCAATCACAAAAATAGTAACACTCAAAATAGTGCAGAGCAATAGCAACATCAATAACTCAACGTTGCTCATACGTTAATGTCACACAACACACAAAATAAACATTTAAAGCTCACTTTCTGAAGTTATTACTCATCCACAAATCCCTCGAATTCTTCTTCTTCGGTGTGCTTCACTTGTTTTTTGACACCATCTGTGTTGTGGACGCGCATGCAGTCGTAGATCAACAGGGACGGAGCTGCGTGAAAAAAGTCACCCGGTCTCTTCGCTCATCTTTTCTTCATCCATCCATCCCTTCGAGTTAGCTTTTATGATGACGCTGGCTGGAAAGTTCTCTTTTGACAAGGTCTTCCTTTTGAATATCACCGTGGGTGGAAGTTTCTGGCCGTTAGCATGGCAAGCTAGAACCACAGTGAAGGACGACTTCTCATTCCCTGTGGTGCGAATATTCACCGTACATGTTCCCGTTGTATCCACAGTGCGGTTCACATGAATATCAAAAGTCAGTGGAACCTTGTACGCGTGTCTCTTAGTAGGAGACATTTTGTGGTCCTTACAGAAACACACAAATTAAATGAAACGTAATATCCGCTCGCTTCTTCTTCTACGGGGGCGGGTGCGGTTGCTTACAGTAGAAGAAGAAGCGCTTCCTCTTCTATGGGGGCGGTTGCTTACCGTAGAAGAAGAAGCGCTTCCTCTTCTACAAGGAAAAAAGATGGTGGCTGTTTACCGTAGATGCGAGACCTAAACTTTATGAAAATAAATATTAATATTAATCCATATATAAGGCGCACCGGGTTATTAGCCGCACTGTCAGCTTTTGAGAAAAATTGTGGTTTTTAGGTGCGGCTTATGGTGCGGAAAATACGGTACATAAGATGTGTGATTGTAAATAATGTTAATGAGATTAATGCATAATAAAATTCCCTTCAAGAAAAAAGTAACTTTTTAATAAAAAAAAGCCTTTTACCCAAAAATGAGTTACTCATTGAAAAACAACCGAAAAATGGTTCATAGTTTTGAAAACCCAGCAATTTAGTTAAAATACTACCCTTATAACCCAAACATTTAATACAAATAACTCAACCCTTTAACCTAACACTCGCAACTCATAAATTGGGTTATCAAAATAACCCAGCATTTTTTAGTGTGTAGGACAGGAATCATGGGTGGGGGGAGGTCATCTGCAGGTAATTGAATCCCTGAGAAAATGTTCCATAAGTCAATTACCGTATTTTTGGCACCGGATGGTCAGGTCTATTTTCATACAAAAGATGCATTTAAAGAGGTCATAATATGATTTTTTTTTCTACATTTGAAACATTTCCTTGTGGTCTACATCAGGGGTTCTTAAACTTTTTGACCTCGGGGTTCCACATTTTTCACTACATTGGGGCCCGGGACCCACTCAAATATTTACTATGAATTAGAAATTTCACTATTGATTTCAGTCATATTCAATAATTACATCTATTTAACGCATAAACCCTAGGCTTAGGTCAGGCTGATTCGAAAGTTAAGTACGAAAAATAAATGTACATACAATTGTTTTGTTAAAATAAATAAATAATTAATAAATTAAAGGGGTCATAATATGATTTTTTTTTCTACATTTGAAACACTTCCTTGTGGTCTACATCAGCTTAAACTTTTTGACCTAGGGGGCCCACATAAATATTTACTATGAATTAGAAATTTCACTATTGATTTCAGTCATATTCAATAATTACATCTATTTAACGCATAAACCTTAGGCTTAGGTCAGGCTGAGTCGAAAAGAAAAATAAATGTACATACAATTGTTTTGTTAAAATAAATAAATAATTAATACATTAAAGGGGTCATAGGCTCCAGCACCCCCGCGACCTCAAAAAAGGGACAAGCAGTAGCAAATGGATGGATGGATGGATAATATTTAAAACACTTCCTTGTGGTCTACATCAGCTTAAACTTTTTGACCTCGGGGGCCACATTTTTCACTACATTGGGGACCCACTGAAATATTTACTATGAATTAGAAATTTCACTATGGATTTTAGTCATATTCAATAATTACATCTATTTAACGCATAAACCTTAGGCTTAGGTCAGGCTGATTCGAAAAATAAGTACGAAAAATAAATGTACATACAATTGTTTTGTTAAAATGAATAAATAATACGTTTATAATGAATATGTTTCTTAACTAAACTGTCAAAAAAATTAAAATGCAAATGACAATACAGCTTGACCACTTTAGTCATAATTTTTGCGCTTTACAAACTTCTCTACGACTTAAGCTACAGACTTTTTCTGTTAGTTTGATATTGTCATTGCTGCCACAAGTGGTGGAAAAGTGTATTACAACTGAGTACTGCTGTGGCCCATATGGACCACAGCTTCTATTGGTGGCCCAACAATGTCCCCGGCCCTATGGTTAAGAAACGCTGGTCTACATAACATGTAATTCTTTGGTCAAAATGAACATATTTACAGTTAGGAGTAGATACAGATGGATTGTTTTTAACAGCAAGTGAACTTGCGTGACGTCACATGAAGTGAATAGGAATGATCACCTCATTTTCATTAATGAAAAAATAAATCTAAAATGTTAACCAACAAAATGGAAGAAGATAAACATATTTAAAGACACCGATGAAAATAGTATGGCTCTTATGAAGCCAGAGCCAAAGTGGATGTTTCCTCTGCCTAAAAAGTATATTTTGTGGCTAATTCTTTTAGTTATTAAAAAAAGAAAGAACAACTTGGTTAAAAGATTTTAGGTAAAAGTAATAAGTAAAATTGCAATAATATTGATAATTTTGGTCACAATAACTATTTCGCCATTCTGTTTATTGTTGTGGTTGTTTATATTTGAGGGTCCCCCAGCCCCTCCTTAACAGAAACATAACCTACCGTATTTTCTGGACTATAAGGCGCACTGAAAATCCTTTCACTTTCTCAAAAATCATCAGTGCGCCTTATACCCTGGTGCGCCTAATGTACGGAATAATTCTGGTTGTGCTTACCGACCTCGAAGCTATGTTATTTGGAAATGAGGAGTGTGACCAGGCAGTCAAACATAAGAGATACGTGTAGACTGCACTATGATGGCACTAAACAACACCAAATGTTCCATTGACATATAGAACATAGCACACGGCGCTCAAAAATCTGTCAAAATGTTTTTAGTAGGACTTTGGTAAGCTATGAAGCCGCACCGCTTGATGGATTGTCGGTGCATTAAACATACAAATATTATTATGGTGCGTGTTTAAGGACCGCAAAATGGCACCTATTAGCAGACATATTACCTGGAGCTTTGTTTCGCAATATTATGCAAAACCAACCTTCTGGTACCTGCTGATGTGTATTTGGGATCTGCATAAGTCCTGAAAATTTTGCACGTCTGCCATTGTAGTCCGTGCCGACACCGTAGTCGATAAGCTTCCTCTTTTTCTCTATCTTCTTGTTATGGTGTTGCCATTTCTAATATAAAGTAGTGTAAAGTTCTTACTTATATCTGTCAGTAAACTTGTCATGAAAGCACTAAAACATACCGGTGTGGTGAGTTTACATTATTCACCCAAGGAACTTTAGTTATTAGAGAGTGCCGGTCGGAGGGTTTTTCACGGGATACATTCCCGGCCTAGTTGTTGTTGCACTAGTGAGCCACGGATGAGGAGATGCTGCTTCGTTATTGATTGAAGTAAAGTGTGAATGTCATTAAGACAGTTAGCGCCATCTTTTGACACTTCTTCCACTCCCGCCCTTGCACGCTACACCGCTACAACAAAGACGACGGGGAAAAGACGCTGTCCAAGGTGAGGCACGTAAATAAGAGCGCCCACAAAATGGCGCATCCTGAAGCGACTGTTAAAAGTTAAAGTGAAAGTAGCAATGATTGTCACACACACACACTAGGTGTGGCGAAATTATTCTCTGCATTTGACCCATCACCTTTGATCACCCCCTGGGAGGTGAGGGGAGCAGTGGGCAGCAGTGGGCAGCAGCGGTGGATGCGCCCGGGAATTTAACCCCTAATTCCAACCCTTGATGCTGAGTGCTAAGCAGGGAGGTAATGGCTCCCATTTTTATAGTCTTTGGTATGACTCGGCCGGGGTTTGAACTCACAACCTACCCATCTTAGGGCGGACACTCTAACCACTAGGCCACTGAGTAGGTTAGAAAGTGACTGGAAGATCATTTAATCAATCAATGTTTATTTATATAGCCCTAAATCACAAGTGTCTCAAAGGGCTGCACAAGCCACAACGACATCCTCGGTACAGAGCCCACATAAGGGCAAGGAAAAACTCACCCCAGTGGGACGTCGATGATGTTTTAAAACATCATCTATGCAACATTTTGAGCAAATAACCACCATTACATGTTATGTAGACCACAAGGAAGTCTTTTACATTTAGAAAAATAATGAAATAATATGATTCCTTTAATGCGCTTTATAATCCGGTGCGCCTTATATATGATTAAAGCTCAAAAATAGACCATTCATCGGCAGCACGGCTTATAGTCCGGTGTGGCCTATGGTCCGGAAAATACGATATTTAAAAGTTTACATTGCCATTACAATGTTGACATACAAGTGTATTATTTGAAATGGTATACATGCATTATTACTAGTTATTATTTCATCAGTGGGTAATTTGCTTTTAAAACAATATTGTTTATGGGTAATATTTTGTAGGTCACTATATTGTCAAGCCAAATGTGTTTTGGGCCCAGGCCTGGTGAAATACTGGGAATTGGGCGTGTGGCAGAGCAATGGCGCTGACAAATAGTAATGCAGTTATGGCCTCACGATGAGGAAAGGTTGCGCGCCGCCAGCGACGATGATGTGGGAACGAGCAGCATGGTGAGGGGGAGGACTTTCCCTGCCCATCACTTGTATTGATTTCCAACTGTTGTGATGAAAGGGAGGGGTCATAGGCGAGGAAGCGCAAGATGATATTCAGCCCGACTGCAGGGGGAGAGGAAAAGGAAAGATAGTGTCAGGATTGATTTATGGCGGAGTAACGCACTGAGAGAAGCAGCCATTATTTGTTCACCTCCACCAGGAGGAAGGAGGAGAGATTGCAGTGAAGGAATGATGAACACGGATGGCCAATGTGAAAGAAATTGTAGATCCATGAGGGTATTTCCTAGTAAATATGTCCTTTGAGGTAGTACAATGGCAGGTTTTTTATTGAGACATTCCCATCCATAACATCATACTTGCATACATCATTCATTTATTGCAGACCTGAGCAAAATAGGGCCCGCTGGACGTTCTACATCAAAAGTGTATTTGCCATTATGATGTGCTGTGATGTTTTTAAATGACCGTAAGTCTTGAACTAGAGAAAGTATTTCAATGGTTGACATCTGCACTTTTGGGTGTTATGCAAGTTATTACGGTAATCTAAGTCAGTGTTTTTCAACCTTTTTTGAGCCAAGGCACATTTTTTGCGTTGAAAAAATGCGGAGGCACACCACCAGCAGAAATCATTCAAAAACTAAACTCAGTTGACAGTAAAAAGTCGCTGTCGCAATTGTTGGATATGACTTTAAAGCATAACCAAGCATGCATCACTATAGCTCTTGTCTCAAAGTAGGTGTACTGTCACCACCTGTCACATCACACCCTGACTTATTTGGACTTTTTTGCTGTTTTCCTGTGTGTAGTGTTTTACTTCTTGTCTTGCACTCCCATTTTGGTGGCTTTTCTCTTTTTTTGGTATTTTCCTTCAGCAGTTTCATGTCTTCTTTTGAGCAATATTTCCCGCATCTACTGTTGTTGATTGTCATGTTCGGATGTACATTGTGGACGCCGTCTCTGCTCCACAGTAAGTCTTTGCTGTCGTCCAGCATTCTGTTTTTGTTTACTTTGTAGCCAGTTCAGTTTTAGTTTCGTTCCGCAGAGCCTTCCCTAAGCTTCAATGCCTTTTCTTAGGGGCACTCACCTTTTGTTTATTTTTGGTTAAAGCATTAGATATCTTTTTATCTGCATGCTGCCTCCCGCTGCTTACAACATCTACAAAGCAATTAGCTACCGGCTGCCACCTACTGATATGGAAGAGTATTACACGGTTACGCTGCCGAGCTCTAGACAGCACAGACTCTCAACAACAACAAATAATTCGCTTACTATAATTAAAATTATTTTTAACCCAAATAAGTGAAATTAGATAATCTCCCACGGCACACCAGACTGTATCTCACGGCACACTAGTGTGCCTCGGCACAGTGGTTGAAAAACACTGATCTATGTCACAGCAGCTCAGACCAGGAACAAAGCAGAGTGGGCGGGGTTTGTTTTCAGAGCAGCCAGCCGCAAACGCATGTGTCAGGAACAGATGCAGAAGCAGATGATACTATATCATATTGTAGGTGTTTATTACACTTTGCATTCATATTTTCTGTTTGTTACATTTTTGTTGTGTTTTGCTTGATTGTAAAAGATACACAACTATGGAGGAGCTGGTCTGAGAAGTAAAAGATGTTCATATGTTGTTAATATTCAGTGTTTTATTGATCATAGTTAATTCTGTAAATCTCACTGTCTTTATTTCCGTGTACATTTTGGGTGTCCCATTCAGTAAAAAACTGTAAAATTCCATTCTGTTTTTTTTTAGGTGTTCTGTCATAACTTTTTTAGAACTCTATGGGACATTGTGACTTTGGTATGAGTGTTCCTGGACAAAAGGGGACCCAAACACACAGCTAAATGTGTATATATCATTTATACACACATACACATTGGCCCCCTAGACACATTTTTTTCTCTTAATGTGGCTCAAAATATTTGCCCAGCTCTGATTTATTGTTTGCCTTTAATGTCAAAATAATATTTCTTTGTTTATATCCCAACGATACCACCCAACCCCCAAGAAAAAAAACAGGAAAACCAAACCAACCAAAATAAGATAATGATAATAATAAAAAAAGAATATGAACAAATAATACATCAAATAGAAAAAAAGACTAACATATAGGGAGTGATCTTTGGAGAAAATAAAACCAGGCCTATGGGGTGTGACATAATTGACCCAGTTTTGCCAGTATAAAGTGAATTTCTCTAATTTATAATGAATAAAAGCTGTTATCTTCTCCATTTGATAAATGTCCATTGCTTGAAAGTTGGGCTCTCCTGTGATAACCATTTCCTGGTAATAGTCTTTTTGCAAGCCAGTAGCAGGATATTCATGATGTAAAAAACGAGTCTTACTTTCAAGGGGTATTTTACATTTGAAAATATCCTGCAGAGCTTGGTGTGTCTCTCTCCAATAGTCCTTTATGGCAGAGCAGTCCCAGAAAACACCATTTCTCCAGCAGGCAGGGGAGTTGTTATCTTAATGAGACTTCTGAGAAGGTGTAGTTGAAAATCTGATCAAACATTTCCAGCCCTCCACTTGGGTGAGCTGGTACAATAGAATAGAAGAGAAAGTACTTTATTGATCCCTGGGGGAAATTCAGCACCACAGTTCGCTCACAATAGACAATAATAAATATAAATAAATAAATAATATATATATAATATATAAATAACATAAATATATTCTACATACTCTACATTTAAGTGCAGTCAAGGAACATATGCATTATACAGTCTGATGGCTGTCGGTATGAAGGACTTCCTGTGTCGTTCCGTGTTGCATTTTGCAAGTCCATTGATATCTCCATATTATTGTTATCCCTCCTTCCTTCTCCCATTTTGTTTGAGTATATCCAGTTGAGTATGGTTTCAGATTGGACAGACCCTCATACAAACCGTTCTATCAGTAGTTTCTGAATTATAGGCTTTTGTAAACATTTCAATCAAACATATGCTCGTCTTTGTTACATTTTTCACCTTTATATTAACATAATGCCACAACTGCTGATGTCAAATGAAGTCTTGGTTTTCTAATAAACAAGCCTTTTTTTTTTATCTCTCATTACACTACTTAAAGCTGTCATACCCTTAGGTATCCAGGCCTTGAATCTTGAGTGCAATTTATTATGTGTAAACTCTGAATCGTAGGCACACCATTTAAGAACTGTAATATCAGTCTGGATTTTGTATTCCTTTATGACCACTTTCCACACTTTAAGGGTCCATTTCACCCACGGGTTATGGATGTTATTCATATGGGTTTGTAGGTTGTTATCAGCCAAGATAGCTTGTATGGGGATGGTAGCACAATAGCAGTTTTCAAGTCAAGATATGACACATGTAAATCTGGAGGTGCTTAGATTACAACCAAGAGCTATTTGAATAAATTAACTTGTTTACATGAAAGAAAATGGATGGATGGATAGATGAACACTCTCTACTGGCAGTTTATACGGTAACTAGATGAGGCAATTCCTGATGGAATTGCGTGTGAATGCTCCAATGCTGAAGTTGAACTGAAATCCTGGACTTTTTTTTTAGAATTATTGAAGTATAGCACACAATTCCCAAACAGGCTGAATATTTTGAAGTTGGAACAGTTTGAATCAGATGAAAAATTTGGGAGTTGTGGAACTTTGAAGAATGTCCCATTCATTTCAATGGGAACTTCCGAAAAATGTGGGAATTTCGGGAAAAGTGGGAATTTTTTGGAAAATGATAAAAACCCTGAATGGTCTGAATGAGTTGAAATGGTTGGTGTTGGAATTTTTCAAATCAGTCGAGAACTGTTGAAGTAGTAACACGTTGAATTGAGAAATGGTATTACAAATTTCCTGGAATTTCGGGAAAACCGGGAATTTTTCCAGTTCAAAAAACAACTTAGTTTTTTTGTCCTGATTAAGAGGAATTTTTTGACGGTGGAACGGTTGAAGTGAGTTGAAACATGTGGAAGGAGGAGTTGCCAAAAACAAAATGGTGGAAATAGGGCTTTGGAAAACCAGGAATTCTGGAAAATCCTGGAATCTTTTAAAAAAGGTAGTTTCGATTTCCAGGATGGTGGAATGTGTTGAAGGTTGAATGGTTTGAATCGGTTGAAAAATGGGGAAATGGCGGAAGTTTGAAAAATGGCCAATTGATTTTGAATAGGAAAAATGTTCCAGAAAACCTGGAAATCTGGGAATTTTTGGAACTTATCAAGGAAAAGCTTGTGATTCCCGAATAGGCTGAACAGTTTGAAGTTGGAACGGTTTGAATTGGGTGTAAAATGTGGAAGTTAGAGCGCGCCAAAATCTGGAGAAAAAGAAGTTGAAGAAGCATGAAAACATATTGCTTGTATATTAGTCTTCTGTTATGAGTTCTTTAGTTCCAAAACATTGACATGCGTCATGGCCAAATAATGCCGGTTGGTTGAAATGTATTTGGAACATGTATACAGTATCAATATGCTACATCACATATTTGACATATTTTCTTTCCATGTCCAAAAAGGAGTAGGATGAAGCAAGGCTAACATCTAATCCTCCCCCTACTTCCTGTTCTCAATTTGTACACAATGACATCAATGTGTTCTAAATCCATCAGTTGTTCAATTGGTTATGCTTTGCTTAATGAGATGGACAATATTTCATTGTCAATAAATTCATGACGTTTATCACAATTCTTCTTCTTTGTAAACATGTGTAGTTTGAACAACCTCTTACTCTGGATCAAATCTTTGCCTAATCCATTCCATCATTTAATTCCACGTACTGATATGCTAAAGGTTTTAAGTGTTGTACGTGCATGCAAAGGTTTTACATTAGGTTTTCCTCTAAGGTTATAATTCTCCTCTTTTGTTGAGAAGAATTGTTGTACATTCTTGGCTAGCAGGTTATAGTTTGCTTTGTACATCATTTTAGATGTTTGTAATCATTGAATTTCAGTATTTTTGATTTAATAAAAAAGGGTTTGTATGTTCTCTATATCCAACATTGTGTATTATTCTAACTGATCTTTTTTGTACTAAGACAATGATTATTTGGCCCCCTTAAGTAGTAGTAAAAATTCTTGAAAGAAAAATGTTTATACTAATATATTTTTCTTGGAATGTCATATAATTGTGTGAATGCGCCAAAACATTCTCTCACACATGGTTTTTCAACTTCTTCTTCTCCAGATTTTGGCGAGCTCTACCTTCCACATTTTCCACCCGATTCAAACCGTTCCAACTTCAAACTGTTCAGCCTATTCGAGAATAGCAGACTTTCCCTTGACAAATTCCAAAAATGTTTTCCGGGACATTTTTCCCATTCAAAATGAATTGGCCATTTTTCAAACTTTCACCATTCCCACATTTTTCAACCGATTCAAACTATTCCACCTTCAAAATATTCCAATCATTCTGGAAACTCAAACTATCATTTTTCCAAGTAAAAAAAAATTCCAGGAATTCTCAGAATTCCTGTTTTTTCAAACCCTTTTTTGACCCTTTTTTCTGGCGACTACTCCTTCCACATTTTTCAACCATTCCACCGTCAAATCATTCTTCTTAAAAGGGACAAAAAGCAAAGTTGTCTTTCGAACAGGAAAATTTCCCGGTTTTCCCGAAATTCCATTTCTCAATTCAATGTTGCCACTTCAACGTTTCTTGACCGATTTGAAAAATTCCAACACCAACCTTTTCAACTCATTCAGAACATTCAAGTTTTTATACTATTTTCAAAAAATGTCCCGCTTTTCCTGAAATTCCCAAATTTTGGGGAAATTCCCATTTAAATCAATGGGAAATGTTTTCAAACTTCCACATTTTTCATCTGATTCAAACTGTTACAACTTCAAAATATTCTTTTTGTTTGGGAATTGTGTGCTCTACTTCAACAATTCTAAAAAAATTCCCGGATTCCCCATAATTTCTATTTTTTTCCTTATTTTTTTTCATCTCCCTTCAAAATGCATTATCCATTTTTCAAACTTCCACAATTCCCACATCTTTCAACCCGTTCAAACTATTCCACCTTCAACACATTCCACTCATCCTGGACATTCAAACTAACAATTTCCCAAGTTCCAAACCAAATTCCGGTTTTCCTGGAAATGCAAACTCTTCAACATTCCAACATTCAAACTATTCTTACATTCATACTACCGTATTTTCCGCACCATAAGCCGCCCGTGTTATAAGCCGCACCTTCAATGAATGGCATATTTCAAAACTTTGTTTACCTATAAGCCGCCCCGTGTTATAAGCCGCACCTACGCTGCGCTAAAGGGAATGTCAAAAAAACAGTCAGATAGGTCCGTCAAACTTTAATAACATATTACAAACCAGCGTTCTAACAACTCTGTTCACTCCCAAAATGTAATGTGCAAATGTGCAATCACAAAAATAGTAACACTCAAAATAGTGCAGAGCAATAGCAACATCAATAACTCAATGTTGATGAACGTTAATGTCACACAACACACAAAATAAACATTTAAAGCTCACTTTCTGAAGTGAGCTTTCATCCACAAATCCCTCAAATTCTTCTTCTTCGGTGTGCTTCACTTGTTTTTTGACACCATCTGTGATGTGGACGTGCATGGAGTCGTAGATCAACAGGGACGGAGCTGCGTGAAAAAAGTCACCCGGTCTCTTCGCGTAAACTTCTCTCAACCACTCGCTCATCTTTTCTTCATCCATCCATCCCTTCGAGTTAGCTTTTATGATGACGCCGGCTGGAAAGTTCTCTTTTGGCAAGTTCTTCCTTTTGAATATCACCATGGGTGGACGTTTCTGGCCGTTAGCATGGCAAGCTAGAACCACAGTGAAGGACGACTTCTCATTCTCTGTGGTGCGAATATTCACCGTACGTGCTCCTGTTGTATCCACAGTGCGGTTCACATGAATATCAAAAGTCAGTGGAACCTTGTACGTGTGTCTCTTAGTAGGAGACATTTTGTGGTCTTTACAGAAACACACAAATGAAATGAAACGTAATATCCGCGCGCTTCTTCTTCTACAGGGGCGGGTGCTCAACTGGGCGGTTGCTTACAGTAGAAGAAGAAGCGCTTCCTCTTCTACGGGGAAAAAAGATGGCGGCTGTTCACCGTAGTTGCGAGACCTAAACTTTATGAAAATAAATATTAATATTAATCCATATATAAGGCACACCGGGTTATAAGCCGCACTGTCAGCTTTTGAGAAAATTTGTGGTTTTTAGGTGCGGCTTATGGTGCGGAAAATACGGTACATTCTGTCAGCATTTCACTTCAACTTCAGCATTGGAGCGTTCACACCTCATCTAGTTCTAGCTGATCTTTTTTGTAGTTAGACAATGATTATTTGTGCCCCTTGTAGTAGTAAAAATAAAAACATGTTTATACTAATATATTTTTCTTGGGATTTCACATAACTACTACCTAATTGTGTTTATTTCCCGTGTCACTGAACTGAAAACACCAAAGCCAAAGTACAAATGAGTCAATCATCCTGCGGTGTCGTTCATACGCAGCCAATAAACCTGACGGTGCCGCTGGAACATGTTTTTTAGCATACCTTCATTTTGTCATGACAATGGTACCACGCAGAAAGCAATCGGCGCAGTAATTTCCGAGCCACGCTGTGAGCACCGTTCCCGCTGTGCACTCACTCACACGCCGGGCTCGGTAACGGCCTCCCCGGGGGGCTTAGCTCTGCTGTTGCTACACAATAGCACGGCGCAGTAGGAAAGGTGAGCGTGTGTGTGGAGAGGATGCTCCTCCATGTCATTACTGTAGTGGGGGCAAGAGGTAGAAGACATACTGACCTTCCTGGTTGCCAATCAAGGCAGTGATAATAAATGAGAGTGCCTTTTGTTGATCCTCCCCCACCCCAACTCATACATATAACCCCCCCCCCCCCCCTCTCTCCAATCTCCCCCAGGCATATTTCCAGATTGCTGATTGACTCCTGGTTCACAGGCGAACCCGCGCCCATCCCCCACACGCTTACTTTCCTTCTCTCTGTATCGCCATTGAAATACTGTTCCACTCTTGTTTATTTTTAGTCGTGATAGTATTCTAACGACCCGTGCCTGGTGTGTATCCACGACTCGCCTCAAGGCCAGGCTGGCTTAGTGACTCGCGACACAGCTCCGACTCCGTGTTTGGGAGAGCCGATTTGTCCTATCGTTTGCAGTAAAGAGGCTTTGTGTCATGCTAACGAGATCAGAGCTCATTTAGGGGAGGGCATTAACCAGACGGATGGCTTTACGGGGCCCAGAAAATGCAGAGTGGGCGCTCGATATGCATGGATGGATCAGCCTGATATGTTATTGACTTTCAACACCATGTGAAATTGTCTTATGTTGGATTTTGAACTTGTTTAACCAAAGCCTTGAGGGGGAACTGCACTTAATTTTTTGGAATTTTGCCCATCGTTCAACCTTGTAGCCTTTAAAGCCCTCCAACATTTTATATACATACTGCAAGTATATATATAATGTAGTAACAGACACCTTCATAACAATATGTAATATGTACAATATACACACTGCAAGTATATATATCATGTAGTAACAGTCTCCTTCATAACAATATGTAATATGTACAATATACACACTGCAAGTATATATATAATGTAGTAACAGTCTCCTTCATAACAATATGTAATATGTACAATATACACACTGCAAGTATATATATATATATATATATATATATATATATATATATATATATATATATATATATATATATATATATATATATATATATATATGTATGTATATGTAGTAACAGACACCTTCATAACAATATGTAATATGTACAATATACACACTGCAAGTATATATATAATGTAGTAACAGACACCTTCATAACAATATGTAATATGTACAATATACACACTGCAAGTATATATATAATGTAGTAACAGTCTCCTTCATAACAATATGTAATATGTACAATATACACACTGCAAGTATATATATATATATATATATATATATATATATATATATATATATATATATATATATATATATATATATATATATATATATATATATATATATATATATATATATATATATATATATATATGTATATGTAGTAACAGACACCTTCATAACAATATGTAATATGTACAATATACACACTGCAAGTATATATATAATGTAGTAACAGACACCTTCATAACAATATGTAATATGTACAATATACACACTGCAAGTATATATATAATGTAGTAACAGACACCTTCATAACAATATGTAATATGTACAATATACACACTGCAAGTATATATATCATGTAGTAACAGTCTCCTTCATAACAATATGTAATATGTACAATATACACACTGCAAGTATATATAATGTAGTAACAGACACCTTCATAACAATATGTAATATGTACAATATACACACTGCAAGTATATATATATATATATATATATATATATATATATATATATATATATATATATATATATATATATATATATATATATATATATATATATATATATATATATATATATATATATATATAATGTAGTAACAGACACCTTCATAACAATATGTAATATGTACAATATACACACTGCAAGTGTATATATATAATGTAGTAACAGACACCTTCATAACAATATGTAATATGTACAATATACACACTGCAAGTATATATATAATGTAGTAACAGACACCTTCATAACAATATGTAATATGTACAATATACACACTGCAAGTATATATATAATGTAGTAACAGACACCTTCATAACAATATGTAATATGTACAATATACACAATGCAAGTATATATATATAATGTAGTAACAGACACCTTCATAACAATATGTCATATGTACAATATACACACTGCAAGTATATATATAATGTAGTAACAGACACCTTCAAAACAATATGTAATATGTACAATATACACACTGCAAGTATATATATATATATATATATATATATATATATATATATATATATATATATATATATATATATATATATATATAATGTAGTAACAGACACCTTCATAACAATATGTAATATGTACAATATACACACTGCAAGTGTATATATATAATGTAGTAACAGACACCTTCATAACAATATGTAATATGTACAATATACACACTGCAAGTATATATATATATATTGTAGTAACAGACACCTTCATAACAATACGTAAGTTGTTCAATATTTATCGTATTTTGGTTGTTTTTTGTATTACCAGAACTTCTGTCCTGAGCGCATTTATTTCCGTTTCCATAGCAGCAAACTTACGACTCCCAGCAACTAATGTGTGTCTTACTTCTGGAAACAAATGTGAGTGTGTTTTTTAATCATAGCAGACTTGGTAACAGACTGCGACGAGGACTATTTTTGAACAAATGAGGATTCAAAACCTTATCTTTTTGAAGCTGAATATACAGAGGATGAACTGCTGCATACATAAGCAAGCACAAAAAGAGAGTGAAACATTGGACCAGACAGACAACTGTCCATCGAGTGAGTCACTATAATATTGATCATGATACACACAACATTCGTCATGCAAGTCAAACATCTAAGATAGCGTTATAATAACCAAACTGTAGTGATATTGTTTTTGTAAGAGCGAACACTGAGGATCTCTTTTTCTACCGTAGTAACACATTGTCTTGCAACGGTGTGGTACAGTGTTAGCTGTAAGCGAGCTACGGCAAGAGGTAAGCTAGCTACTGCGTGAACAGCTGAATGACTTTTGAGTTCTTAATGCACAACACAATGTGACTGACTACTGACTGAAAACATGAACAATCATATTACAGTATCTGTAAAGAATTATTTCATGTTTTGTTTGTACACAGCTAGCTTGACAATGTATGTCGTTGTAATAACAAGCATGATATGCTACATGTTTCATGATCAATATGATAGTGACTCACTCCATGGACAGTTTGTTCCAGCTGGAAGGGGATATTTTTTTCCTGTTGATTTTGGGCAATCACTCCATTTATGTCAGCATAGTTTGGCTCCAAGTTCCACATTTACACTGCCAAGTCACGCCGACCTCACTCCCTCGGCTTCCGTCTGCTCCACCGTTTTACCCTCTGTTCGTGCTCGCAGCGGTTCATCCGCCGTATATTCAGCTTCAAAAAGATAAGGTTGTGAATCCTCATTTGTAAAAAAATATATAAAATAGTCGTCTTCGTTGTCTGTTACCAAGTCTGCCATGGTTAGAAAAGACTTGTTTGTTTCCGGAAGTAGGAACACACATTTGTTGCCGGTAGTTGGAATCGCATTGCTATGGTAACGGAAATATATGCACCGAGGAAATAAGTTCCGTCAATGCTTAAAATGACCAAAATATGGTAAATATTGTACATATTATTATGAATGTGTCTGTTGGATTGTCTCGATACCAATATTTTGGTACCGGTACCAAAATGTATTTCGATACTTTTCTAAATAAAGGTGACTACAAAAAAATTTCATTATTGTCTTTATTGTAACAAAAAATGTTAGTGTACATGAAACATATGTTTATTATTGTAATTTAGTCCTTAAATAAAATAGTGAACATACTAGACAACTTGTCTTTTAGTAGTAAGTAAACAAACAAAGACTCCTAATTAGTCTGCTGACGTATGTAGTAACATATTGTCATTTATACACCTATTATTTTGTACACATTATGAGGGACAAACTGTAAAAAATTGATTATTGATGTACTTGTTAATTTACTGTTAATATCTGCTTATTTTCTGTTTTAACATGTTCTATCTACACTTCTGTTCAAATGTAATAATCACTTATTCTTCTCTTATTTGATACTTGACATTAGTTTTGGATGATACCACACATTTAGGTATGGATCCGATACCAAGTAGTTACAGGATCATACATTGGTCCTATTCAAAGTCCTCATGTGTCCAGGGACGTATTTACTGACTTTATAAACATAATATGAATTTTAAAAAAGGAAAAAAGATTTTGTGACGATAAAAAATATGGATGTAATCATAGTAGTATCGACTAGATACGCTCTTGTACTTGGTATCATTACAGTGGATGTCAGGTGTAGATCCACCCATGGCATTTGTTTACATTGTGACGCTGGTGAGCTATTGTATCCTCCTACGGTGTGTAGTGAAGCATGTTTAGCTATTCCTCGTCCTTCAGTGGTAATAATACTTGTAAGAAACTTACTTTATTTGTCGCCATGGAGACGAGGATTAGTGATTTAGAAGTAGCTAAAACACTGCCAATTGCGGATGGACGTTAGCCGCTAACTAGCTAGCCATGTGTTAAAGCAGCTCTTCCTGAGGGTGTTTCAGTGTTACAACTTCACCTTTATCTTGACTTTTTACACCAAAATGCGTCCATTCTCCCTTTTCTGTCTACATACTGTGTCTGCTTGTAAGTACTCTGTGTGTGTGCGCTGCCCAACATGCTCCTCTGCTCGTAAAACCAGCAATGTCACCACGTGACGACGACCTGGCGTCATGCCTGTAAAAAAACCTAGAGTATAGTACCGTTTTTGATTAATTAGTACTGCGATACTATACTAGTACCGGTATACCGTACAACCCTAGTCTTTTACAACATTATATATAAATATGTATACAGTGTGTATATATATATATATATATATATATATATATATATATATATATATATATATATATACTGTATATATATATATATCTACACTTCTGTTTGCAAAAGCCTGGTCATATGTTGCCAGGCAGGCAAAACGGGCACTTTTTGCTGCGTTGGCACCAAAGAAGGAGGCTCCTCAAACCTCAGAGTGCCAACTGTGCAGTGGTGGCAGTGTTGATCACAGCTTAATAAGAGGAGCCATCTTTTTTCTTGTTTAATAACTACAAGCAGGAAATACTCCTCATGAAAGGAATCACTGATCAAGTCCTCAAAGTGTTACCAAAAAGGTGAGTGTGTGTGTGCGTGTGTGTGCGTGTGCGCACTGTGCAGCCCGTCCTGACTTGTGTTGTGTTAATAAGGGCCCTTCAAATTCCACTGTTTGAAGATTACTGTTCAACTTTGAGCTGCAACGCCGGATGCGTCACGCGTGACTTTTGAACTGCCAGCGATAAGCTCAAAAAAGTTGCTCAAGTCGTATTTCGTGTTGTTTTATTTCACTTTCTCACATTGGCAATCAAAAACAGTCAAGTCGTAATTCATCAGAAAAAGAGACAACATTTGTCAAGACTGACACTCGCACGCTACCGCTGCCTTTTATGGTCACGTCCATAAACCCCCCTCCCCCTGCACCCTCCCCAAGGCTGCCCCCAAACTGTCATATGTGATCCTGTCTCCAGCAAAATGTCAATTCAGTGTTTCCCTCATAAGAGGTCATCTGCAATGGAGTGTCGTAAAGAGGATCTAAATGTTTGTACTGAGAGTAGGTAGAACTGAGGGACGTGTGCAAATAGCAAGTCATTTCTGCAGGTATGCTAGGAGGAAGGTAAACAGTCTCCCTTCTGCTATTTTAGCCTTCATATTGCACCACACTTTTTCAATGTCTGGACTACAAGCAGGCTAGTCTAGTACCCGCACTCTTTTACTACAAAGCTACGCTGTTGTAACACCTGGCTTGGCATTGTCTTGCTGAAATAAGCAGGGGCGTCCATGATCATGTTGCTTGGATGGCAACATATGTTGCTCCAAAAGCTGTATGTACCTTTCAGCGTTAATGGTGCCTTCACAGATGTGTAAGTTACCCATGCCCTGGCCACTAATACACCCCCATACCATCACACATGCTGACTTTTACACGTTCACCCTAGAACAGTCTGGATGGTTCTTTTCCTTATTGGTCCGGAGGACAGAATGTCCACAGTTTCCAAAAACTATTTGAAATGTGGACTCGTCAGACCACAGAACACTTTTACACTTTGTATCAGTCCATCTTAGATGAGCTCAGGCCCAGCGAAGTGTTTCTGGGTGTTGTTGATAAATGGCTTTGGCTTTGCATAGTAAAGTTTTAACTTGCACTTACAGATGTAGCGACCAACTGTAGTTACTGACAGTGGTTTTCTAAAGTCTTCCTGAGCCCATGTGGTGATATCCTTTACACACTGATGTGGCTTTTTGATGCAGTACCGCCTGAGGGATCCAAGGTGTGTAATATCATGGCTTACATGCAGTGATTTCTCCAGATTGTCTGAACCTTTTGATGATATTATGGAGCGTAGATGGTGAAATCCCTAAATTCCTTGTTGAGAAATGTTGTTCTTCAACAATTTGCTCAGGCATTTGTTGACAAAGTGGTGACCCTCGCCCCGTCCTTGTTTGTGAACGACTGAGCATTTCATGGAAGCTGCTTTTATACCCAATCATGGCACCCACCTGTTCCCAATTAGCCTGTTCACCTGTGGGATGTTCCAAATAAGTCTTTGATGAGCATTCCTCAACTTTATCAGTATTTATTGCCACCTTTCCCAACTTCTTTGTCACGTGTTGCTGCCATCAAATTCTAAAGTTAATGATTATTTGCAAAAAAAAAAGTTTATCAGTTTGAACATCAAATATGTTGTCTTTGTAGCATATTCAACTGAATATGGCTTGAAAATGATATTCCGTTTATATTTACATTTAACACAATTTCCCAACTCATATGGAAACGGGGTTTGTACATCACTGAGGCGCTCCTCGAGGCACCCCTTTAAGTCCTCTCCTTTTTGGCACTCCTACAAACCCCAAAAGCAGTGAAGTTGTCAGGTTGTGTAAATGGTAAATAAAAAGAGAATACAACAAATCCTTTTCAACTTATATTCAATTGAATAGACTGCAAAGACAAGATATTTAACATTTGATCTGAGAAACTTAATTTGTTTTGCAAATAACCATTAACTTACAATTTAATGGAAGCAACACATTGCGAAGCCGGCAGCGTTTCTGGGTGTTGTTGATAAATGGGCTTTGGCTTTGCAGAGTAAAGTTTTAACTTGCACTTACAGATGTAGCGACCAACTGTAGTTACTGACAGTGGTTTTCTGAAGTGTTCCTGAGCCCATGTGGTGATATCCTTTACACACTGATGTGGCTTTTTGATGCAGTACCGCCTGAGGGATGGAAAGTCAAGGCCTTGCCACATACGTGCAGTCATTTCTCCAGATTGTCTGAACCTTTTGATGATATTACGGAGCGTAGATGGTGAAATCCCTAAATTCCTTGTTGAGAAATGTTGTTCTTCAACAATTTGCTCAGGCATTTGTTGACAAAGTGGTGACCCTCGCCCCGTCCTTGTTTGTGAATGACTGAGCATTTCATGGAAGCTGCTTTTATACCCAATCATGGCACCCACCTGTTCCCAATTAGCCTGTTCACCTGTGGGATGTTCCAAATAAGTCTTTGATGAGCATTCCTCAACTTTCTCACTCTTTTTTGCCACTTGTGCCAGCTTTTTTGAAACATGTTGCAGGCATCAAATTCCAAATGAGCTAATTTTTGCAAAAAATAACAAAGTTTGCCAGTTTGAATGTTAAATATCTTGTCTTTGCAGTCTATTCAATTGAATATAAGTTGAAAAGGATTTGTTGTATTCTCTTTTTATTGACCATTTACACAACGTGACAACTTCACTGCTTCTGGCTTTACATAAGGTTAGCTGGCTCTCATGTCTGGATGCTGCTCTATTATGCTGCTCAGTCTCCACTTTGCTGCAGTGGTTTTATTGCTGTCTCTCCCGGGGAAAAACATTTTTTTTTTTTTTTTTACAATGGTCAACTAATTACAGACCCTCGTTCTTCTCCTTTTCTTAGTTTTTTTTTAGCGAATCTCATTGGGAATGATGCATGAACTATGGTGTTTTAGGTCTGCAGCTATTACTTCAGTAATCGAGTAGTCTGTCTGAGTTTGTTTGGGTAATCGAGTAAAACACACTTGATATCTCGGGGTTTCCCCTCAACTACCAATATACTCCGGCTTATGGGCGTGGTCACCATGACACCATCGAGTAATTTGCATAATTTGCTATGATATCATTTTCTTTAAAATGGCTCAAAAACATTGAAATCTGTTATTAATTAGTATCAACATATATATTTTCTTATCGTGTTGCCATATTTTCAATTGTTGCTGCTTTTTGTACATTGTACTTCGTTGAGATTTTTTCAATTGTTTACAGAATGTTTTTTAATTCAAAACAACTAGCAACACATCTCGCATATTCTTCTGGTGTTGTTATAGAATGTGCTGGTGTTTACAGACTACTTCTGTCTGTCCATGTCCCTGACGGAAGAGGCCAGCATGACGTCACACTTGCTAGGCGCTGTTGCTCCACTTTCACTTTCTCTTCTTAAAAGCCGCCACTGTCCTCTTAATATTTGCACAATTTGTAGATGGCTGTCCACTGGTATAGCTGCAATGTACCGTATTTTCCGGACCATAGGGCGCACCGGATTATAAGGCGCAACAAAGGAGTCATATTATCAATCAATCAATGTTTATTTATATAGCCCTAAATCACAAGTGTCTCAAAGGGCTGCACAAGCCACAACGACATCCTCGGTACAGAGCCCACATAAGGTCAAGGAAAAACTCACCCCAGTGGGACGTTGATGTGAATGACTACGAGAAACCTTGGAGAGGACCGCATATGTGGGTAACCCCCACGTCCCCCCCCTCTAGGGGAGACCGAAAGCAATGGATGTCGAGTGGGTCTAGCACAGGGGTCGGCAACCCAAAATGTTGAAAGAGCCATATTGGAGCAAAAATACAAAAACAAATCTGTCTGGAGCCGCAACAAATTAAAAGCCATATTACATACAGATAGTGTGTCATGAGATATACGTTGAATTGAGATGACTTAAAGGGAACTAAATGAGCTCAAATATAGCTACAAACGAGGCATAATGATGACATATAGCTAGCCTAAATAGCACGTTAGCATCGATTAGCTTGCAGTCATGCAGTGACCAAATATGTCTGATTAGCACTCCACACAAGTCAATAACATCAACAAAACTCACCTTTGTGCCTTCACACACGTTAAAAGGGTGGTGGACAAAATGAGACAGAAAAAGAAGTGGCATAAAACACGTCCTAGAAAGTCGGAGAAAGTTATACATGGACACAAACTAAGGTGAGTTCAAGGACCGCCAAAATTAGTAGGACAAAACGGCGCTCGCCAAATACTCGAATCAGTGAAGCATGTTTAATATAAACAGTGTGCTTTATAACAATTAGGGAGGTTTATGTCATGTTTGTCCTCCTACAGAAACCATATTAAAACAAAAAATGTATTTTTTTCCCCCTCATCTTTTTCCATTTTTCATACATTTTTGAAAAAGCTTCAGAGAGCCACTAGGGCGGCGCTAAAGAGCCGCATGCGGCTCTAGAGCCGCGGGTTGCCGACCCCTGGTCTAGCATAATATTGTGAAAGTCCAGTCCATAGTTTATCCATTATGATTTTTTTTCTAAATGTAAAAGACTTCCTTGTGGTGTACATAACATGTGATGGTGGTTCATAGATGATGTTTTACACATCTTCAAGTCGCTTCCAGACAGTCTCTTCAGGATGCACCGTTTTGTGGGCGCTCTTATTTACGTGCCTCACCTTGGACAGCGTCTTCTCCCCGTCATCTTTGTTGTAGCGGTGTAGCGTGCAAGGACGGGAGTGGAAGAAGTGTCAAAAGATGGCGCTAACTGTTTTAATGACATTCAGACTTTACTTCAATCAATAACGGAGCAGCATCTCCTCATCCGTGGCTCACTAGTGCAACAACAACTAGGCCGGAAATGTGTCCTGTGACCGGAACTCTCTAATAACTAAAGTTCCTTGGGTGAATAATGTAAACTCACTACATCCTCACTATTATGTTAGATCCACTATGGACTGGACTCTCACTATTATGTTAGATCCACTATGGACTGGACTCTCACACTATTATTTTAGATCCACTATGGACTGGACTCTCACTATTATGTTAGATCCACTATGGACTGGACTCTCACTATTATGTTAGATCCACTATGGACTGGACTCTCACTATTATGTTAGATCCACTATGGACTGGACTCTCACACTATTATGTTAGATCCACTATGGACTGGACTCTCACTATTATGTTAAATCCACTATGGACTGGACTCTCACACTATTATGTTAGATCCACTGTGGACTGGACTCTCACTATTATGTTAGATCCACTATGGACTGGACTCTCACACTATTATGTTAGATCCACTATGGACTGGACTCTCACTATTATGTTAGATCCACTATGGACTGGACTCTCACTATTATGTTAGATCCACTATGGACTGGACTCTCACTATTATGTTAGATCCACTATGGACTGGACTCTCACACTATTATGTTAGATCCACTATGGACTGGACTCTCACTATTATGTTAGATCCACTATGGACTGGACTCTCACACTATTATGTTAGATCCACTATGGACTGGACTCTCACTATTATGTTAGATCCACTATGGACTGGACTCTCTCACTATTATGTTAGATCCACTATGGACTGGACTCTCACTATTATGTTAGATCCACTATGGACTGGACTCTCACTATTATGTTAGATCTACTATGGACTGGACTCTCTCACTATTATGTTAGATCCACTATGGACTGGACTTTCACAATATTATGCTAGACCCACTCGACGTCCATTGCATCCGATTTCCCCTAGAGGGAGGGGGTGGGGGTCCATCTGCGGTCCTTTCCAAGGTTTCTCATAGTCATTCACATCGACGTCCCACTGGGTTGTGAGTTTTTCCTTGCCCTTATGTGGGCTCTGTACCGAGGATGTCGGTGTGGCTTGTACAGCCCTTTGAGACACTTGTGATTTAGGGCTACATAAGTAAACATTGATTGATTGATGATTGATACACCGGTATGTTTTAGTGCTTTCATGGTGAGTTTACTGATAGATATAAGTAAGAAATGTGTCCCGTGAAAAAGCGTCCGACCGGAACTCCTCTAATAACTAAAGTTCCTTGGGTGAATAATGTAAACTCACTCTACCGGTATGTTTTAGTGCTTTCATGGTGAGTTTACTGACAGATATAAGTAAGAAATGTACACTACTTTATATTAGAAATGATAACAGCGGAGGATGAATGTCACATAACAAGAAGATAGAGAAAAAGAAGAAGATTATCGACTACGGTGTCGGCACGGACTACAATGGCGGACTCGCCCAAATTTTCAGGAGTCATGCAGATCCCAAATACACATCAGCAGGTAACAGAAGGTTAGAAAAGTTGGTTTTGCATAATATTGCGAAATAAAACTCCAGATAATGTCTAATAGGGACCATTTTGCGGTCCCTAAACACACAGCATAATAATACTGGTATGTTGAAGCACAGTACAATCCATCAAGCGGTGCGGCTTCATAGCTTACCAAAATCCTACTAAAAACATTTTGACAGATTTTTGAGCGCCGTGTGTGATGTTCTATATTTTCAATGGAACATTTAAAGTTTTGGTGTTGTTTACTGCCATCATATTGCCGTCTACACGTATCTCTTATGTGTGACTGCCATCTACTGGTCACACTTATCATTACACCATGTACCAAATGAAATAGCTTCAAGGTCAGTAAGCACAACCGTACACTAGGCGCACCGGGTTATAAGGCGCACTGTCGAGTTTTGAGAAGATGAAAGGATTTTAAGTGCGCCTTATAGTCCAGAAAATACGGTAAATAAATCTTAAAGTGCTACAGTACAAACCAGTATTTACAACAAAAGCTCAGCCATTAAAACAGATAACATGCTGAAAGTAAATCTATCGGTGAAGCATAAAAAACACAAAACATGCAAAATATTGTCTTTTCTATAGGTGTGTATGCATTTATTTAAAAATAAAAGTTGTTTAAATGATTTCAGTGTGTGAATAAGTACAGGTGGTGATATACACTACCGTTCAAAAGTTTGGGGTCACATTAAAATGTCCTTATTTTTCAATGAAGATAACTTTAAACTAGTCTTAACTTTAAAGAAGTACACTCTATACATCGCTAATGTGGTAAATGACTATTCTAGCTGCAAATGTCTGCTTTTTGGTGCAATATCTACATAGGTGTATAGAGGCCCATTTCCAGAAACTATCACTCCAGTGTTCTAATGGTACAATGTGTTTGCTCATTGGCTCAGAAGGCTAATTGATGATTAGAAAACCCTTGTGCAATCATGTTCACACATCTGAAAACACTTTAGCTCGTTACAGAAGCTACAAAACTGACCTTCCTTTGAGCAGATTGACTTTCTGGAGCATCACATTTGTGGGGTCAATTAAACGCTCAAAATGGCCAGAAAAAGAGAACTTTCATCTGAAATGCGACCGTCTATTCTTGTTCTTAGAAATGAAGGCTATTCCACTAAATTGTTTGGGTGACCCCAAACTTTTGAACGGTAGTGTATCACTAATGATGTATGTCGCTACATCAAAACCATTTTGGCTAATCCACAAATCTTTTTTCCGTGTCAGCATTGTGTCCACATTATGCTGGCGTCGTGTGCGTGTGTGTGCGTGTGTGTGCGTGTGTGTGTGTGTGTGTGTGTGTGTGTGTGTTTAATGTTCAGGTGTGGACAGGATTAGTTTGATATGAGCTGCTGTGGACAGGTAACTTTTTGAAATTGGTAAACAAACAAAAAAAAAAGAAAAAGTTTCACTCCGCTCCTCCGTCTGCTCCACCCCCCTCGCCATCTGTTGACCTCATGTCATTTTACCTTCCGCCACCACTACCACACACACCCTCCCCCCACACCCGCCTCCTTCCCTTCCACTCCTTTGCTCCACTAACTCTTCAGTTGCTTTCCTTCTCTTAAAATAGCGTGTCGGTGAGAGAGAAAACAAACAAGAGCTCTGCTCTCAGAGAGTGTGTGTACGCATGTGTGTGTGTGTGTGTACATGTGTGTGTGTGTACGCATGTGTGTGTGTGTGTGACTACCTTTCCAGCCCTCCAAGGCACAAACCACTTTTTTTAAAGTGGACTTGATGGGAAGCTTAGAGCTGTTTGGAAGGGACTTAATAAAAAATGTGCAGATTATTTACAACAAAGGGGGTATAATTTATTTCAAAGCAGCGCCATATGGTGAAAGGCGTGTGTGTGTGTGTGTGTGTGTGTGTGTGTGTGTGTGTGTGTGTGTGTGTGTGTGTGTGTGTGTGTGTGTGTGTGTGTGTGTGTGTGTGTGTGTTTGAACGGCAGGTATCGGATTCAGCCACCAGGACTAACCCCCCCGCCCCTTAAGAAAATATAAATCACATGGCATTCTTCTGTGGTGACTCATTGTCTCCATTTCACCAAAGTCTTTTTACTTTTCTTGACTTTGGCTCTCTGGTCCCCACATTGCTCCTCCTTTTCGTGTGTTTATCCTTATTTTCATCTTCTTTTCTTCTCTTTCTCCTCTCCCTCCATCCACATGCCCCGCCCCCTCCTCTCTTGGACAGATTGATTCCAGATGTTGCTCCCTCCCGCCTCGTGTGTTAACTTTTCTTTCCATAGAACCTCCGCAGAGCCACCACCGACTCTATAATTTGATGCTTGGGGGATAATTTGGGAACACATTTCATAGGCATTGCAGTTTTCCCTCCATCTTTTGCCGTGGTTACACCCTCCGTCTCTGACTGTGAGTTAATATGCAAAGTCATTTCTAATTCTTACTACGGTCGAAGGACCCTACGGCGTGTTCACCCAGATCCCCCATTGTGAGGAGCTCGTCTTTAACCACCAGCTGTTTTTTGTTTTTTCTACAAAGTCACCGCGTTGTCCGATATGCCGGCGCATTCCCCTCTAAATGTGGCGCACCAAGGAGAGTGTTCCCCCTGGGGACAAGGGGAGGGGGGGATTGGTTCCAGATGAAACAGGAAGTAGAGACCAAGTGAAAACAAAGAAAAGGCTGTTTCATACAAGGGAGTATAAGTCTGAAGGTTTGAACGCATTATATTTCTACATTTTTCTCTTACTTGCCTACCTTACAAATATTTTGGAACACACCTCTTGATAAAACAGGCTACGGTTCGGACCACTTAGTCCCCCTCTGAGTCCTAATTGTTTTTTTTTTTACAACCAATTTGTGGCAACAGTTTGGGGAAAGTCACTTTTTTATGGGGTTGATTTGTGTCTTTGTTACGAAAGTTTCTTTTTGACACTGAATTTATGTAACTTCATTTGGTGAACTGATTTTTTTATACCAAATTATGCTGACAATTTCATTGAAAACAAATTTGTTAGCAGAATGCATGTGTATAAAAGTTCTGTGTAAAAAAAATATGTAAAAAAATCTGTGAATAAAAATTCAGTGTGTAAAAAAATCAGTAATCAAAATTCAAGGTAAAACATATTCAGTGTATAAAAAAAAAGCAGTGAATAAAAATTTAGTGTGTAAAGAAAAATTGTAAAAAAATCAGTATGTAATTAAAATTCAGTGTCAGAAATTCAGTTTAAAAAAATTAGAATGTAAAAAAAATTTAGTGTAAAAAAATTTTATGTAAAAAATTCAATGTAAAAATAAAGTATGCAAAAAAAGTGAATAAAAATTCAGGATGTAAAAAAAAAATCAATGTGTAAAAAAATTCAGTGTAAAAATAGTATGTAAAAAAAAAGTGAATACAAATTCAGTAAGTAAAAAAAATATTTAATTAAAATTACGTGTAAAAAAATTCAGTATGTAAAAATAGAAAATGTGTAAAAAAGTCAGTATGTAAAAATAAAAAGTCAATGTAAAAAAAATCTGCGTAAAAAATAGTTTGTAAAAAAAAATTCAGTGTAAAAAATTCAGTGTATAAAAAAAAATCATTGTATAAAAGTCAGTGAATAAAAATTCAGTATGTAAAAAAAAAAATTGTGTAAAAAATGAATATGTAATTTAAAATTCAGTGGAAAAAATAGTATGTAAAATTCAGTGCTAAAAAATCTTTGTCGAAAAATTTGCTGCTTCAAAAAGCAACACCCAGTTCTGGTAAATTAAGACTGAAGCAATCGATCCTGTCTTCTTAGAACCAGCCAATGAGGTGTCAAGTTTGATGTCACGTGACACGGTCTTGCAAAAGCGCATAAAAAAGGCAGTTCACCTGGGACAATACAACATAATTAACATTTCAATGATATTTTCAAACTCTAGAAATGATTCCAATTGTTTGAATCTGCACTTTTGAGTGACATACGAAGCTCTGCTTCTCGCAGACCGGGCACGAACAGAGCGACTCGGTGTTTACCGAGCAAAAAGCCTAAAAGCGAGTGTCAGACCGAGGCAGGTTTTTTTTCAATGAAATTATCAGCAGAATTCAAACGCAAAAACCTAACCTAAATTCAGTGTAAAAAAAAAAAAAAAAGCTCTTGTCATTAAGACACAAATTAACCTCCTTAACTTTTCACACTAGGGCTCGGCGATGTGGCGGAAAACTATCACTACATGATTATTGTATATTGGTCAAGATCGATAATTATTAGAGATGTCCGATAATGGCTTTTTTGCCGATATCCGATATTCCGATATTGTCCAACTCTTAATTACCGATACCGATATCAACCGATACCGATATATACAGTCGTGGAATTAACACATTATTATGCCTAATTTGGACAACCAGGTATGGTGAAGATAAGGTCCTTTTTAAAAAAATAAAAAAAATAAAATAAGATAAATTAATTAAAAACATTTTCTTGAATTAAAAAAAAAAGTAAAACAATATAAAAACAGCTACATAGAAACTAGTAATTAATGAAAATGAGTAAAATTAACTGTTAAAGGTTAGTACTATTAGTGGAGCAGCAGCACGCACAATCATGTGTGCTTACGGACTGTATCCCTTGCAGACTGTATTGATATATAATGTAGGAAGCAGAATATTAATAACAGAAAGAAACAACCCTTTTGTGTGAATGAGTGTAAATGGGGGAGGGAGGTTTTTTGGGTTGGTGCACTAATTGTAAGTGTATCTTGTGTTTTTTATGTGGATTTAATTAAAAAAAAAAAAAAAAAAAAAAACGATACCGATAATAATAAAACCGATACCGATAATTTCCGATATTACATTTTAACACATATATCGTCCGATAATATCGGCAGGCCGATATTATCGGACATCTCTAGTCGCTACATCTGTAAGTGCAAGTTAAAACTCTACTATGCAAAGCCATTTATCAACAACACCCAGAAACGCTTTAAATATCTTGTCTATGCAGTGTATTCAATTGAATATAAGTTGAAAAGGATTTGCAAATCATTATATTCTTTTTTTATTTACGATTTACACAACGTGCCAACCTCACTGGTTTTGGGTTTTGTAAAATAAGGACCAGGAGAAACATATTAAATGTAAACATTTTCATTTAAAATGTATCCCTTTGGTTATAATCTCTTCAGCTATCAAGGCAGAAAGGAAATGTCAACACAATCAATGTAAACAAACTTGTAAAATCACATTGAACACTTGAAATGAGGGTGGCAAAATAAGAATAAGGTAAGAAATGCTGTGTAAAGTGTAACAAAATAGTGTGAAGATGTCAACGGAGAGAAACCTGAGAAGAACTATGTGCTCTGTGCTCAAGGGTTAGTGTGGAATTACTCATTAGGAGCGCCTTGGTCTGACTCTGACCACAGTCAGTTTAAAAAAAAAAAAAAAAAAATTGCCATACTGTTGAGGTGACTTTTCCTGTTTTATCGGCAATTTCTTTGCACTCACTTTTAATTTATCTTCTATCTCCATGCAGAGAATCAATCGCGGGACAAAAAGACGGCGCGACCAAACATAATAGTTGATACTGTTGCCTGATTGGCTGTTACCGTGCCACTCAGTGGTCACTTCCTGCGTTCCTCGATTAGCGGGTGCCTTTGTTCATGCAACCAATCTGCTTCCTGTTTCCTCCAAGGAAGAAAACAAATGTACCAAACATTTCATTGAATGCATTTTTTGTTGATATTGACTACATGTCATGTCAGATATATTGATATCATTTCATCGCCCAGCCTAGACACTGTGAAGGCATGATGGGATGAGTTTGGTATGGACTGAGACAAACTTTATTGATCCACAAGGGAAATTGTTCCACACAGTAGCTCAGTTACAAAGGATGGAAAGGATAATGCAGGTTTAAAGTAGACTAAAAATGTACCAAGGACTTAACTTTGCGGTGAACTGGAACAGAGGTCCTCTCAAAGATCTCGGACCTCCTAAATGTTGGACAAACATTACCTGACACAATGTCGTAACTACACATTCTGCATGTATTAGGTAGTAGCTAGGGTTGTCCCATACCAATATTATGGTACCGCTACTAATATGTATTTCTCCATACTTTTCAAAGTAAATGGGACCACAAACAAAATGTTTCTGTTGGCTTTATTTTATCTAAGAATGTGATATGTTAAACATACATTTCTTAATGCAATCAAAGAACGATTTAGTCCTTAAATAAAATAGTGAACATACTAGACAACTTGTCTTTTAGTAGTAAGTAAACAAACAAAGACTCCAAATTAGTCTGCAGTAACATATTGTGTCATTTATACACCTATTATTTTGTACACATTATTCATCTACTTGTTCATTTACTGTTAATATCTGTTTTAACATGTTCTATCTACACTTCTGTTAAAATGTAATAATCACTTATTCTTCTCTTTGATACTTTACATTAGTTTTGGTGATACTACAGATTTGGGTATGGATGCAATACCAAGTAGTTACAGGATCATACATTGGTCATATTCAAGGTTTTCCTGTCTCCAGGGTCGTATTTCACGGGTTAATAAACAACAGAAAAATGACAAAATTTCATTGATATTTTTTTATCGATTATATACAGTACGACTCTTATACAAGTTTGACCCCTTTCTCACTTTTTGGCTTCTTATTAAATAACTTTTTTAAATAGATTCAATCTTGCACGTGGAAACTTTAAGTGTGGGCTTTAGTTGATATAACACTCCCGTCAGGGGGTGCATTCTACGGCGGGGGTGCATTAACCAGCACAACACCGGGATGATTCATTGTGCATTAAATTTTTTTGCTGCATTAAGCGATGTCACGATGGTATCCTTACATCACACAAATTTATAAGCGCATGCTTAAATTTACCTCATGCCTTTGGTAAGCGCCGGAGTGATAAGAGGTTTTAAAATAATTAGCGCATGCTTAAATTTACCACATGCCTTTCCGCCGGAGTGAGAAGAGGTTTTAAATTAATTACCGCCCCGGCGCTAATTCAAGGAAATACGTTAGCTTGCTGTTAGCGGTTAGCTATTGTATCCTTCTACGGTGTGGAGTGAAGTTTAGCTATTCCTCGTCCTCCAGTGATAATGATACTTGTAATAAACATACTTTATTTGTCACCCTGGAGGCGATGATTAGTGATTAAGAAGTAGCTAAAACACTGCCGACTGTAAATGGATGTTAGTCGCTAGCTAGCTGGCCATGATTAAAGCACCTCTTCCTGAGTGGTGCGTCAGTGTGAAAAGCTTCACCTTTGTTAGTTTTTAAGCCAAAATACGTCAATTTTCCCTTTTCTGTCTACACATTGTGCATATTCCTCGCCTAACATGCCCAAGTCTGCTCATTAAAAAAAAACACTGGTATTTTTCAGAAGCAGTATAGTACCGTTTTTCTTTCATTAGTACCGCGGCACTTTATTAGCAGCGAGCAGCCCTAAGCCTCTTTCTAAATAATGTGGCTCACCCCCTTGCTCAGTCTGTGATTCATCTGTGCGTCACGCCATCTGTTTTTGCTCTTTGCCTGCACGCTTCAAAGCCACAAGTTGAATTCCGTTCACTTTCCCGCCGCAGTCAGCATTGGTGTGAGTCTCTTCAGTCCAATGTGCTGTCCCCGAGTCACCTTCTGGCCCAGAAAGTCGCCCTCCATTGTCGGAGTGAATGCAGTCGGGAAGGGAAGTGATTCCTTCAGCAGGCAGCTGGAGGTCAGGACTCTCCTCTTAGTGCTGTGCCGTCACTGCTCTTTAGTACAGCAGCCCACACCTTTAGGCCTACTTCTCTCTCTCCTTCCGTCTTCGTCCTGGTCTCAGTAGGAGGTGATGTTTTCTCTGCAGGCAGGACTGTCCTCTCTCACTGCTGTCCAAATATCAGCCTCCAGTTAACTCTCAGCCATTGTTGCAGTCTTCTGCCCCACTTTTGTGTCCCTCTGCAGCAAACAATAGCCTCTCTTGTCGGGGCCAAGCACCACAAAGTGGGGGCAAGGGACAGAAATAATCTAATTAAGTCATTACAGGACAATTAACCACAACACTAGTTTCTGGGACACCCTTGATGAGTGGGCGCCTCTGCCTTTTGTGTGTGGACTTTGATCGCTTTCTGGACATATGTTTGCTCTAAAATTTCTGGACATATGTTTGCTCTAAAAGTCCAGACAGGCTGTTCAAAATGTGTCTTTTTATGTGCAAACCCAACATATTTGTGTGTTGACTATAGTTGTACGTAGGGGTGTAACGGTACACAAAAATTTCAGTTTGGTGCGAACCCCGGTTTAGAGGTCACGGTTCGGTTAATTTTCGGTACAATAAGAAAACAACAAAATATACATTTTGGGGTTATTTATTTACCAAATTTGCAAAATCTTCCACCAAAAATATTTTTCTTAGTGTAATATTTGATGTGAAGTAATGGGAACCTTGGATAGGTCAATAATACATAATAACATTGATTTTGATTCAATATTATGTTTTGAGCAATGACACTTTGAAAGAAAAAAAACCAGCTTTGTTTTATTAGTCAACATTGCAACTTTTTCTAAATGACATTTCACCTTTAAGCTTTTTTATTTCACTTTTGTTATGTTTTTGTTTATTTGAATAGTATTTTTAGAATGTGCCGTGGGCCTTTAAAACATTAGCTGTGGGCCGCAAATGGCCTCCGGGGCACACTTTTGACACCCCTGCTATAGATAATAAAATATTAAATCTGATAAATCTATGGATAAAAAGCAGAGCCTGTCTCTGTCGCTGCCCCTCCCTCACCAATGCTGCTGCACACACAATTTGTTTTGTTTTTAACCCCTTCTTAACCCTGAACGTACATTGAAAATACACGCAAAATGGTAAACGGTTATATTTGTATAGCGCTTTTCTACCTTTCTTTTAAGGAACTCAAAGCGCTTTGACACTATTTCCACATTCACACACTGATTTAGATTTTAGATTTAGATTGATGTGATGGCGGGAGCTGCCATGCAAGGCGCTAACCAAGACCCATCAGGAGCAAGGGTGAAGTGTCTTGCTCAAGGACACAACGGACGTGACTAGGATGGTAGAAGGTGGGGATTGAACCAGGAACCCTCAGGTTGCTGGCACAGCCACTCTCCCGGCTGCGCCACGCCGCAACCCTAACTCAAAATGCCGGACATTTGAGGCATTTAGGAAACTCCGCCCTGACAGCTCCGCAAAAGAGGACATGTCCGGTGAAAAGAGGACGTACGGTCAGTCTATCCTAGCCCGTTAGCTGCTAGCATGCCGTGTGTTGTGCCTCGATGTGCATTGTTTACACAACGTGCGTTACGCTACTTAATATGTCCGTGTGGAAACTTGTTCGGTACACCTCCGAACCGAAACTGTTCAATACAAATACATTTACCGTTACACCCCTAGTTGTACGGTATACTAGTATAGTACCGCGATACTAATGAATCATATTCCGTACTATACCGCCTCTAAAAAGCCTTCTACTATCCCGGTGATAGGCATGATTTATGACCTACAATATAGTTCCAGGGAGCAGGGATGATGTCAACATCACACACAAGCTGGTGATCACGGCACCCCCATAAATAGTCTGTCTGTGTTAGCGCTTGTAATAACAATATCACTAATACTTGTTGATATTCAAGTCATGAAATGTAAATGGATTATTGTTGGCGCTTTTTGGATGTTTTTTTTATTGGGTTTTATGGGCAGAATGGCGGACCTCCTGTTGGCTCCTCTGTTAGCAGACTTTTATTTACGAGCATTAAAAAAATCTATCCGTCGTCATGTCTTCCATAATGATTGTGAACGATAGGCAAAATTCACCATAAAAACTGCAGTTCCCATTTAAAATGTCTTATGGGATAGAAATTTGAATAAAGTCTGCTCTTTCTCAGTGATGTTTTTTCAGCTGCTCAGTAGAAGTTTTGGTCTGTCCGCTTAAACACCACCTGCACTCTTCTCTTACAGAACAATGAGCCCTTAAATCCCGGTTTCCATGGATACCCACCTCACAGTCAGGTAAGTTTTATGACCATTCATGTTCAAACCATCTGCACAGAATTCTTCACTATTTCTTCTCCTAGCTGCTTTATGAAACACAATTAAGAGAGATTAGTAGGTAGTAACATGTTCTTAAAGAGGGAATAGTTTTTTAAATTAATCGCAATTCTTTTTTGTAATTATTCTTAATTAGTTCATAAAAATCGTTAATAAAAAAAAAAATATATATTTTTTTCAATGTGTCCTGTCCAGCCACTCAGACAAATCATATAGTTATTGTAGATGATCTACATCTGCTGTACACATTTACTTTAGTGTGGGCTACTTCTCTTGTTGCCTTATTTGTGTTTGACTTTATTTCATGTTTGGCTAGAATTTTATTCAAAACAACACAAAGGAAGTTGAGCAGCTAACAGTGGAATTCTCCACTGGAGTTTGGAGCAACACTAGGGGTGTAAACATTTTTTTTTTTTTAATGAATTGCGATTCTTATTTGTAACAATTCCTAAACCATTTAAAAAATTAAAAAATAAATAAAAAGTTTAGTTTTTTTCCTAATTCTGTCCTGTCCAGGCCACTCAGACCAATCATATTGTTGATTTTATATTGTCATACATTTTTAAATATAAAACTATAAAAAAAAATCAACATATATTCAGAAAAAATTGTTTTGAAAATTATTTATATACTAGGGGTGTCAAAAAATAGGATTCTCAAATTACCGTATTTCCTTGAATTGCCACCGGGTATATAGTATGCGCCTGCCTAGAATTACCGCCGGGTCAAACTCGTTTCACAAAATAATTAGCGCATGCTTGGAATTACCGCCGGGTCAGAATTACCGCCGGGTCAAACTCGTTTCGCAAAATATTATTTTTATTAGCGCATGTCTAGAATTACCGCCGGGTCAAACTCGTCACGTCACGAGTGACACTTCACCTGTCATCATTTTCAAAATGGAGGAGGCTGATTTCAATAATTTGAAATTGCATAAAGGGAAGAAGATTAAGAGCTATTCGGTAGGGTTTAAGGTCCAAGCTATTGAATAAGAAGCCAAAAAGTGCAAAAACAATAATGTTTGTGTTGGAGGAGTTGTGAATGACGGAAATATGAAATCCGTGCTGCAGTCGCTGCTGGGCCACAACATTAGGTACACCTGCAGACTGCAGCACGGATTTCATATTTCATTCATTCACAACTCCTCCCAACACGAACATTATTGTTTTTGCACTTTTTGGCTTTTTATTAAGTAACTTTTTTAAATAGATTCAATCTTGCACGTTGAAACTTTAAGTGTGGGCTTTAGTTGATATAACACTCCCGTCAGGGGGTGCATTCTACGGCGGGAGTGCATTAACCGGCACAACACCGGGATGATTCATTGTGCTTTAAATTTTTTTGCTGCATTAAGCGATGTCACGATGGTATCCTTACATCACACAAATTTATAAGCGCATGCTTAAATTTACCGCATGCCTTTGGTAAGCGCCGGAGTGAGAAGAGGTTTTAAATTAATTACCGCCCCGGCGCTAATTCAAGGAAATACGGTGTTCGCAATTCTTAATCGATAAAAAAAAAAAAAAATCTAATTTTTTTTTTTTTCCTAATCTGTCCTGTCCAGCCTCTTGGGTCAAATCATATACGTAGTAGATATAGATGATCTATATCTGCTGTACACATTGACTTTAGACAACTTCTCTTGTTGCCTTATTTGTCTTTGACTTTATTAAATGTTTGGTAGAATTGTATTGGAAAAAAAAGAGTTTTCTTCTAAGTAAAATAGAAATGTATCAGAGGTTTTATCTATTTAATGGAGGAATGTAGTTCATCATAGAACTGGCACCCAGAAAAGTATTGATTTGGTATCAAGAATGGTTTTAAATGGAGAATTGATTCTGAATGGAATTGTGACCCCCAAGAATGGTGTGGTGCCCACAGACATGATTGTGGTGCTATAGCAGAATGTGTTATTGACTCAAGTCAGGCAGGAGTTATTCAAAGTCTTGCCTGAGCCAGATGTTGCTAGCTCCAAAATGGTGCTGCAGGAAAGAAACTGCTTGTGGTGGAGCTCCTCTTTCAAAGGAGCGCCTCCATCCTCGTCTTTTAGAATGACAACTACACTCCTTTCTCCTATTTTTGATGATCCCCTCTACACCATTTGATGCATTGCTGTTCCTAACGAGAGCCTTACACTGACAGCAGTTCACCTTTAGCGCTCCACTGAGAATACATCTGCACTTTCTGTTTTGGTCTGCTGTGTGTTTGGGCTGTGCACCTTTCTGCCGGTGCCACAGGAGGGAAGTGTTGGTCTGCTTCTCCTCCTTGGGAAATGTCCTTTTCCTCCCCCACCTCTACTCTCTGCATCTCCTTTCTCGGAACACATTTCTCCTACAGTCTGCTGCAGGAGCTTCAACTGGAAGATTTGACCTGTCTAGTTAAAGTAGCAGCACAGCGGAAAACTAAGTTGACTTTATATGTTTCATTGTTGACATTAAACCATACCTAATTGTATTTACAATCTGCAAAGTATGTGGAAATACTGTCTAAACATCAGAAAAAGCCATAAATTCAGTCAGCCATTTTGAATATTCTGCTCCGAATACCTTCGGCTATTTTTGGAGAGTGACATCATGTTCTGCGCTCTAACCATATTATTAGGTCAGTCATTCTGGAAAATGCAAACATTTGAAAGAGATGTGCTGTTTGTCATTCTCAATCCTTATGTAGTTGAGTTTGTGTTTATTTGGAACATGCATGCATACAACATGATACATCACACATGCATGTAGGGCTGGGCGATATATGGAATATACTCGATACATCGCGGGGTTGTCTCTGTGCGATATAGAAAATGACTATATTGTGATATTGGAGTATACGTTCTCACGCAGTTGCTTTTAGCTGCAGACATTACACTGCAGGCGTTTCTCAGTCTTTCCTGTGTCTCCTCCTCACAGAGACATAAAACAAGCGCACCTTCTTACATACGTCACATACTGTCGCGTGTGCAACGTCATACGCTCTCACGGAGCAGAGAGGTAGCGGCCTGGGTAAAGTTAGCTGTCGTGCTAACGGTGCAAGTGGTAATACGACCGAAAGAAGGTGCCAAACTGGTAACAAATGAAGGAAGAATTTATTCCAAGAAAAACAGCAGAGGGTCCATCGTCTGGGTTTGGTTTGGCTTCAAGCGGGAAGATGTTGAACAGACAACAGTAATATGTCAAGTATGCGGCAAAAGCGTTGCTACAAAAAGTAGCATTACTGCTAATATGTAACATAATTTGAAAAGTCACCCGCTAGAGAATGAAGAGTGCTTGAAACTCCGCATGTCAACATCTCGGCCGGTGCCACACCCACAAAATACCCAATCAACCATTTCCACATCAACACCGTATGAAACAAATAGTCAACAACAGAATGAGATAACGTGCGAATCTGGTGACAAATGAAGGAATAATTAATTGCCAAGAAAAACAGCAGGGGGTCCATCGTCTGGCGGTGGTTTGGCTTCAAGCGGGAAGATGTCGAACAGACAACCGTAATTTGTCGAGTCCGGGGAAAAAGCATTGCTACAAAAAGTAGCATTACTGCTAATATGTAGCATCATTTGAAAAGTCACCTGCCAGAGAATGAAGAGTGCTTGAAACTCCGCATGTCAACATCTCCGTTCGGTGCCACACCCACTAAATGCCCAAGCAACCATTTCCACATCAACACCGTATGAAACAAATAGTCAACAACAGAAGGAGATAACGTCCGCAGAAACCTACCACATAGTGAAGGACATACACTATTTGATTTCCTATTATGCAGCTCATTTTTATTTGACACTTATTGAAATATCTTGTGTGACATCATGCACAAAAGTGCACTTTATTTGTTTTAAACTATTGTAGTGGCGTTCTGTACATAAAGTGCACTTTAATTGAGTGTTGTTTTGATATGTCATCTTAGTGACATCATGCACAAAAGTGCACTAATAGCTTGTTTTAAAATGTCTCTGACAATCTTGCACTTTCTGCTTTGAAACTACATGAATGTTTGTGCCACTGCTTAATAACTGTTTCATAAATACACTTTTGCTAAATTGACATAGTTGTGATTTCCCTCTCTGCATGAAAGTTTAAAAGTAGCATATATTAATGCAGTATGAAGAAGAATGTTTTAATGTAGACACATAGAATCATCATACTGCTGTGATTATATGCATCAAGTGTTCATTCAAGGCTAAGGCAAAATATCCACATATATATGGTGTATGGTGACATGGACTAAACATATCCACATATATATGGTGTATCGTGACATGGACTAAACATATCCACATATATATGGTGTATGGTGACATGGACTAAACATATCCACATATATATGGTGTATCGTGACATGGACTAAACATATCCACATATATATGGTGTATCGTGACATGGACTAAACATATCCACATATATATGGTGTATCGTGACATGGACTAAACATATCCACATATATATGGTGTATCGTGACATGGACTAAACATATCCACATATATATGGTGTATCGTGACATGGACTAAACATATCCACATATATATGGTGTATCGTGACATGGACTAAACATATCCACATATATATGGTGTATCGTGACATGGACTAAACATATCCACATATATATGGTGTATCGTGACATGGACTAAACATATCCACATATATATGGTGTATCGTGACATGGACTAAACATATCCACATATATATGGTGTATCGTGACATGGACTAAACATATCCACATATATATGGTGTATCGTGACATGGCCTAAACATATCCACATATTAATAAATGGCCATATCGCCCAGCCCTAGTGTACAGTACTGTAAACAAAAAAACGTATAATAAATGAAAAAAAGAAACCTGTGAATGAAAAAGCATGCACAGTAAATGAAAAAAACATCCTGTAAATGAAAAAATGTATAGTGTAAATGAGAAAAAATATATAATGAACAAAAACACATAAAAAACGGGGAAAAAAAGTCAATTTCTACAACACGGATTTCACTTAAAGCGGGTATTTTTTGGAACGTTAAAGGAGGAAACACAGATTTAAGAAGACTCCTGTACACAAACTGCTGGTTGTTTGCCAAAGTGGCCTGCTGGACTAGTGAGGTGATTGCTGTCTTACAGCACATGTTCCACGTGAGAGTGCTCCCAGCTATTTCTATTGTATGCAAATATTTAGGAAGATTATTGTGTTGTATTTGTCGAGGCTTATTTTTGAATGAAAGCTTGTTGATGATGTGTTTGTGGAAGGAAGCCCTTGTGCGAGTCCACTGATGAGTCTTTCTTGACTCCGTGTGATGACTGCACATCTGTGTGTACATATGTGTTTGCCAGTCTTTATCACCCATTCAGTCTGTGTGCTTAATCCTCATTCATCCTCTCATCCTCCTCACTTACAGCCCTAATCCTGTCATCCCTCACTCTTTTTTTCCCCACTCATCCCTTTATCTCTTTATCCTGTTATCTGCCCGTGGCATCCACTGGCCCATTGTCCGTGCCCGTGCGGACCAGGACTGCCTCCCAGTACTCCCCCTGCCCTCCTCCCACCTTCCTGGACCCGCTTCCAGCCAGACTCAGCAGATGTCTGAAAGCTTGGCACCGGGGTTTTCTTTCTGCAGAGCTCCATCCCTCCCTTCTGAAAGTGCACTCTCATCCCTTCAGCCCAACAGTGTTTAGACGTGCATAGCCTCCTCCACAACAAAGTGCTGCATTGCAGTGCTGTGGTTGAGGTTCCTGTTCAGGTTTTCAAGTGGAATCACGACCGGTATTCCCTCGTTTTTTTTTTTTCTTCTTCTTTCTGTGTTTTGAAAGCGGCTCCAGCTTGTAGCTCACCCACGCAGCTGGCCGTCTTTAGACCGGCGTAGTAGCTACGGCTGCTTTTTGGAGCTGACGAGCTGTCATGCAATAAATAAATCATCTAAAAAAGCTGCAGTGCAGTGGGGGTTGCCTTCTGTACTCGCACGCTGCCAGTGGGAACAGAAGGCAGCCTTTTCTTGCCTCCCGTTTGAGAAGACGTACCCTTGCTGATCTCAGCCCAACCAGGGTTTAGACCGTGGATGCGGAACCAGGAAGTTTACAAGAGAGGCGGGAACAAGAGCAGTGTAACGTGAGAGACGGCGACGGCGGAGAGAGGGAGATAGCGGGGCTGTCAGGGGTGGAGAGACGCTTATAGGCCCTAGGGGAATTAGAGCGGCAGAACCGGCCGCTGAGACGGAAGGGGGGGTAAAGGCAGAGTGACAGGCAGACGAGGCTGGCGCGTTGAAGGAGCAACACCAGCAAGGGGAAGGGGGAGAGTTTGAATGTGCGAGACGGACCTTGACTGAAGCCACCGTCAGCCCATGGTCCTGGAGCACCGAGGAGCCGGGGTGGAGGTCGACACGCACCAGGAGGGGGAGGTGAAAGCGGAGAGCTGGTCAAGAGTTGTCCTGCCAGGTCAGGCCATGATGGGACTGTACTACCCAAACACCCTGCTGGTGAGTTCTTCAGCAACCTGGGACAAATGCATGCACGTTTGCAATCAGGGGAGTGGAATCATAGCTCCTCAACAGGTTGTAGCATTCTTTGCAACTTGACATTGCACAAAGATGGCAGACTAACATTGCTGTTTGCATACATTGTGTATTGAAGCTTGGCCTCATTGCTGATAGACAGCCTGGGGATGTCTTTAGCTCTGTTCTAGCATGTTCTGTTCTGGGGCCCCTTGAAGGTAGCAAAAGGCCCTTCAATAACATATGTTGGTATGCATACACCTAAGTACTGGAGTGCAACATCATGTTGGGCATAGAAACAATGCAACACTGACACCAGATACGTCCATGCAGTTTAATACTCCTTCCTAGATAGATGGTGACAGGTGCCAAGGCAGAAGTTTTGACACACACACACACACACACACACACACACACACACACACACACACACACACACACACACACACACACACACACACACACACACACACACACACACACACACACACACACACACACACACACACACACACACACACACACACACACACACACACACACACACACACACACACACACACACACACACACACACACACACACACACACACACACACTTTTTTTGTTGCTGACAGAGAAGGTCTGAGAGGTTTCAACAGCCATCCTCTGCATCTGTGGTATTTTGTGCCAAATATTTTCTCCGTCAAGTTCATGTTATTAATGACTACAATAATGTTATACTGGGTTTCATGTTCAACTCAAACCACCTCATATTTCAAATTTCCTTCAAGAACTGTCTTTCTGTCTGTTTTTCTTCCCTATCTCCTTATTTTTTATTGTCTGCACCATGATTAGGGAAGGTTGTTTGGATTGGGTCATATAAGTAAACACTACAAGTATAAATAATAGACAAGAACAAATGTGTTTTTATTCTTTTTATGCATTCTTAATCATAAATAAACTCTAGCAAAAGTCAGCTGACAATGGAGCCAATAGTAGTCGCTCTAAAGAGAAATGCTGTAAGTATATACACATGTCATATTTTCTCCGTCAAATTGATTACGATCATGTTAAATTGGGTTTCATTTTAAACTGGAAAACCTAATCATATGTCAAATTTCCTTCAATAACTTTCTTTCTGTCTGTTTTTCTTCCCTATCTCCTTATTTTTTATTTTCTGCACCATGATTAGGGAAGGTTGTTTGGATTGGGTCATAGAAGTAAACGCTGCAAGTATAAATAATAGACAAGAACACGTGTGTTTATCTTCTTTTTATGCATTCTAAATCATAAATAAACTTTAGCAAAAGTCAGCTGACAATGGAGTAGTCGCTCTATAGAGAAATGCTGTAAGTATATACAGTATGTAACGTAGTAACAGGCACATTCATAATAACATGTCATATTTTCTCCGTCAAATTGATTACGATCATGTCAAATTGAGTTTCATTTTAAACTGGAAAACTTAATCATATGTCAAATTTCCTTCAAGAACTTTTTTTCTGTCTGTTTTTCTTCCCTATCTCCTTATTTTTTATTTTCTGCACCATGATTAGGGAAGGTTGTTTGGATTGGGTCATAGAAGTAAATGCTGCAAGTATAAATAATAGACAAGAACACGTGTGTTTATCTTCTTTTTATGCATTCTAAATCATAAATAAACTTTAGCAAAAGTCAGCTGACAATGGAGTAGTCGCTCTATAGAGAAATGCTGTAAGTATATACAGTATGTAACGTAGTAACAGGCACATTCATAATAACATGTCATATTTTCTCCGTCAAATTGATTACAATCATGTTAAATTGAGTTTAATTTTAAACTGGAAAACCTTCTCATATGTCAAATTTCCTTCAAGAACTTTGTCTGGTTTTCTTCCCTATCTCCTTACTTTGTTGTTCCCTTGCCCGCTCCTCTATTTTCCCTCCCCGTAGGCCATTGCAGCTGAAGGCTAAACACTTTTTTTGCCCTTCAAATGTTCCTTCAGGGAGTGATCTTTGCTTATCACAAAAACACACCTCATCCTGCACTCCCGCCAAAAGATTATACCACCGCCTATTTTGGGTGACACTTAGTTGCTGTTAAAGGGGAAGTGCACTTTAAAATAAAAAAATCAATCAATCTCAATCCCTGTCTACGACAAGAACACATGTTTTTCCGTTTTTAATGAATTTTAAATGGTAAATAAACGTTAGCAAGAATCAGCTAACAATGGAGTCAATGAGAACTCTTCTATTCCGCCCACAAGGCCCTCTAAATTTCCATCCAAAAACTGCCAACAATACTCCATTTACATCTTGTGACCTTAATGTTGACCAAGTATTAGCGATATCTTTTCACAGACGATCTATTTTTAGCGGTGCGTTGATCATAGAGAGCTAACTAGCTAATGCTGCTATATTGACATATTGAGCAGGTGACTGGTTGCTGCTTTGCTTCTGAGTTATAAATCATACATGACCAACACACATTTACAGGCTTGTCAGACAGGTCGGCCGGGCCTGCTGTTAAGGGTGGCTATAGCTGCAGAGATGAGGCTTTGTTGACATCTATACGGTAGTTATATTTTGATAAACAATCATAAATGAATCTTTCAGCACGAACACAATGTTGACATCTATAGTTATATTTTGATAAACAATCATAAATTAATCTTTCAGCACATACACAATGTTGACATCTATAGTTATATTCTGATAAACAATCATAAATTAATCTTTCAGCACTTACACAATGTTGACATCTATAGTTATATTTTGATAAACAATCATAAATGAATCTTTCAGCACATACACAATGTTGACATCTATAGTTATATTTTGATAAACAATCATAAAGTAATCTTTCAGCACATACACAATGTTGACATTTATAGTTATATTTTGATAAACAATCATAAATGAATCTTTCAGCACTTACACAATGTTGACATCTATAGTTATATTTTGATAAACAATCATAAATGAATCTTTCAGCACATACACAATGTTGACATTTATAGTTATATTTTGATAAACAATCATAAATGAATCTTTCAGCACATACACAATGTTGACATCTATAGTTATATTTTGATAAACAATCATAAATGAATCTTTCAGCACGTACACAATGTTGACATCTATAGTTATATTCTGATAAACAATCATAAATGAATCTTTCAGCACATACACAATGTTGACATCTATAGTTATATTTTGATAAACAATCATAAATTAATCTTTCAGCACGTACACAATGTTGACATCTATAGTTATATTTTGATAAACAATCATAAAGTAATCTTTCAGCACATACACAATGTTGACATTTATAGTTATATTTTGATAAACAATCATAAATGAATCTTTCAGCACATACACAATGTTGACATTTATAGTTATATTTTGATAAACAATCATAAATGAATCTTTCAGCACAAACACAATGTTGACATCTATAGTTATATTTTAATAAACAATCGCGTGGCGAACTTGGTAGAGTGGCTGTGCCAGCAATCGGACTGTTGCTGGTTACTGGGGTTCAATTCCCACCTTCTACCTTCCTAGTCACGTCCGTTGTGTCCTTGGGCAAGACACTTCACCCTTGCTCCTGATGGCTGCTGGTTAGCGCCTTGCATGGCAGCTCCCGCCATCAGTGTGTGAATGTGTGTGTGAATGGGTGAATGTGGAAATAGTGTCAAAGCGCTTTGAGTACCTTGAAGGTAGAAAAGCGCTATACAAGTATAACCCATTTATTTATCATTTATGATCTATGATATCACTCAACAAATGTTTTGATCGAGTATAGGGATCTAGTTAGATTTTTTTGCTGGTATCTGCTTTTAGCTGTAGTATCTTGTGTCTCAGATAGGTCTCCATCTTGGCTTGGTTGACCACTGCTTTTCACTTCACAATATAAAATGTTCATGGCAGTGCTTGGATGTTTTTAGAGTGCTTTATAAATGTAGCTTACCACCACAAGGTGTGAATGAATGATGGGTTCCCACTTCTCTGTGAGCGCTTTGAGTATCTCAAATAGAAAAGCGCGATATAAAATCTAATCCATTATTATTATTATTATTATTATTATTTAGAGGCGGAATAGGCTGACTTGTACTAACATTTATTTACAATTGAGAATGCATTAACATAAATAAAAAACATGTGTTCTTGTCTTAAAAAAGTATTGTAAATGAAAGACAACATTTTAAATCCTTAGAATTAAAATGTGCTGGTTTGCGATAGCCAAGTAGTCTCAATGGTTTCTGCTGTCTCACTTTGAAACTGAGGGACATGCTGTGGTTCAAGAGGTTTGGACTGAAAGGATTCACTGTGAGTCCACCGCTAGCGACTAAACAGTCTGCAAGTACCAGGGTGAGCACACCCAGCAGGACCTGGTTAAATAGTGAGCACACCCCTTCTTCAACTTGATTAGAAGTAGGCTTGTCCACATACCAATATTTTGGTACCGGTACCAAAATGTATTTCGATACTTCTCTAAATAAAGGGGACCACAAAAAATGTCATTATTGTCTTTAATTTAACAACAAATGTTAGTGTACATGAAATATATGTTTATTATTGTCATTTAGTCCTTAAATAAAATAGTGAACATACTAGACAACTTGTCTTTTAGTAGTAAGTAAACAAACAAAGACTCCTAATTAGTCTGCTGACGTATGCAGTAACATATTGTGTCATTTATACACCTATTATTGTGTACACATTATTAAGGAACAAACTGTAAAAATGGCTTATTCATCCACTTGTTCATTTACTGTTAATATCTGCTTATTTTCTGTTTGAACATGTTCTATCTACACTTCTGTTAAAATGTAATAATCACTTATTCTTCCCTTGTTTGATATCTCCGGGTCTAAGTTGGTTGTCAAAGTTGACCACCTTGTCAGTTTATGTCCACAACCTTCTACTATCCAGGTGAGAGGCATGCTTTATCATCTAGAATTCCCTTTCACCAGTTTAGAGGCGATGCAGTAGCTCAGTATGTCAACATAGCAACATGAGCTAGTTAGCTCTCTGTGATAATGGCACTACTAAAATAGTTTGTCTGCGTTAGCGCTAATAATAACATTATCGCTAATACTTGTTAATATTTAGGCCACAAGATGTACATGGAGCATTGTTGGCGCTTTTTTCGAGGGCTTTATGAGCGAAATAGTCTACTCCTTAGCTGCATTGTTAGCCACCTCCTACTTACCCTATTTTACAACTTAGAATGCATGAACAAATAAACACGTGTGTTCTTGTCTTATATAGGGATTGTGAATGATAGGCAACATTCCCCTTTAACGATTAGTTGACTAATCGGATTATAAAGCAGACACATATTCAGTGGCTCTAATTTAGCATTCAACTTTTAAATTCAGCTTGAGTTATTTTTAGGCATAACAACAAGGATGACTTATTCAGTCATAAATATTCATTTATACTGCAGCCATGCTGCTCAGTTGGCTGTCACAAAAATAAAACTAACTATTCATAGGGATGATACTCGAAACCGGTTTTCCCGGTTGTTTGATAAGAAAAGAACCGAGTCCTCGGACTCGAATCCCTTTTTGAGAACCGGTACCCGTTATCGAGACCACTATAGTAAAGAAAAAGAGTTGATTCTTTATTGGAATCCCGTCCCGACCAGAAATGCTCCGTGGGACATCACAAGAAATGACGTTACGTAGCTCAGTCATTAGGCGCAGATAGCGAAAGCAGGAAAACAATGGACCGGAAAAAGCGCTCCAAGGTGTAATAAAGTTCAAAACAAAAGCTATAATCCATCGAATAACTTTACTGAGAGATTTGAGCAGGGTACAAACACATGACCAACACTTTTACCACCAACCGGAAACATAGCAACCAGGCTAGCAACGCACCTCCTTTACGGCAGCTGTCGCAACCTTCTTAAAACAACCGCAGCACATACATATATATACAACACTGCAGCACATACATATATATACAACACTGCAGCACATACATATATATACAACACTGCAGCACATACATATATATACAACACATCTCCCTTTTTTAACTTTTGTTTTTCTTTCCTTGTAAACGTTACAAAATCACACTGTAGATGTGTTGTCTGTCTAATTATAAATAATGCAGACGAGGCATGTTGGCTGACTTCTTGACGTTTACTTTCACAGCGTGGCAACATGCAACACTTTTCGGGGCTACCGCGCATGCTCGTCACTCCCGTTGCATGCTGGGTAGTGTAGTTGTTATATTCCCTAGCTCATAACATTTTTCCCCCTATAAAGAAATAATGTTAACTCAATAAAGTGTATTTCTTTATTTAGCTTTAACTTTTCATTTTTTTAGCATTGTAACCACATTTGCAAACAACTTTTCTCTTTATAGAATTTTCTTTCAATAAAGAAATAAAGTGCAAAAATGTCAAAGCATCATAACTAAATAAATGATAATAAATGATAAATAACAAAATAACAAACAGTTATGTCAAATAGCAGCAGAAGTGCACTTTTTGGAGAGCTGTATTATTTTCAGTTTTGTGCCCAAGGGACTGATTTTATTTAACACTATATTATTATTTATACACCTATAGTGATCACAGAGACAGCTTGTTTTTGTGTTACTGTATATATTTGTTTTTCTGAAAAATCCCACTTAATATACTTTGGGTAACAACAGTCAATATTTTTATTTTTTTATTTTTTTAGGGGGGTAACAGTCAATATTTATTTATTTATTACATTTTATTTTTTTATTATATAATAAAAGTGAGCTTTTGTTAAACCAAATATTGTGTGTTTTTTTCCATGTACAACAACCTATCTGGACTCCATAAGAGAATCGATAAGGAATCGGTTCGATAAGAGGATTTGATAATAGGCTCGAACTCGATAATTTCTTATCAAACATCATCCATAACTATTCAACTTTTACTGTATTTTTCGGACCATAGGGTGCACTGCCGATGAGCGGGTCTATTCAGGTCTATTTTCATACAAAAGGCACACCGGATTATAAGGCGCATTAAAGGGGTCATATTATGATGTTTTTCTAAATGTAAAAGACTTCCTTGTGGTCTACATAACATGTGATGGTGGTTCTTTGCTCAAAATGTTGCATAGATGATGTTTTACACATCATCTTCAAGTCGCTTTCTGATGCGCCGTTTTGTGGGCGCTCTTATTTACGTGCCTCCACTTGGACAGCGTCTTCTCCCCGTCATCTTTGTTGTAGCGTTGTAGCGTGCAAGGACGGGGGTGGAAGAAGTGTCAAAAGATGCCACTAACTGTTTTAATGACATTCAGACTTTACTTCAATCAATAACGGAGCAGCATCTCCTCATCCGTGGCTCACTAGTGCAACAACAACGCCCGAAATGTGTCCCGTGACCGGAACTCTCTAACAACTAAAGTTCCTTGGTTGAATAATGCAAACTCACTACACCGGTATGTTTTAGTGCTTTCATGGTGAGTTTACTGACAGATATAAGTAAGAACTTTACACTACTTTATATTAGAAATGGCAACAGTGGAGGATGAATGTCACATAACAAGAAGATAGAGAAAAAGAAGAAGATTAATGACTACGGTGTCGGCATGGAATACAGTGGCGGACGTGCGCAAATTTTCAGGACTTATGCAGATCCCAATTACACATCAGAAGGTAAGAAAAGTTGGTTTTGCATAATGTTGTGAAACAAAACATCAGATAATATGTCTGCTAATGGGTGCCATTTTTCCGTCCTTAAGCACACACCATAATAATACTTGTACCTCTGACTACGGTAGCCATAATTGGCCGACAATCCATCAAGCGGTGCGGCTTTATAGCTTACCAAAGTCATGCTAAAACATTTTGACAGATTTTTGAGTGCCGTGTGTAATGGAACATTTAAAGTTGTGGTGTTGTTTACTGGCATCATATTGCAGATACTACATGTATCTCTTATGTGTGACTGCCATCTACTGGTCACACTTATCATTACACCATGTACCAAATAAAATAGCTTCGAGGTCAGTAAGCACAACCAGAATAATGCTCTACATTAGGCGCACCGGGTTATAAGAAAATTGAGAAAATGAAAGGATTTCAAGTGTGCCTTATAGTCCGAAAAATACGGTACTATGTGCCAATATTACACCTAAAAACAAGTTGTGAGGATCCGCAGACGACTAGTGTGACGTCATAGGTCAACCGGAAAGGGAATTAATGTATCTGCGCTAAAATGAAATAAGCATCCCTCAGTGCACAAGGACTTCACACGGAGGTGTGGAAACACAAACTATTTGAGAAATACCGTAATTTCTGGTCTATAAGCCGCTACTTTTCCCCCTCGTTCTGGTCCCTGCGGCTTATACAAGGGTGCGGCTTATTTACGGCCTGTTCTTCTCCGACACCAACGAAGAGGATTTCGGTGGTTTTAGTACGCAGGAGGAAGACGATGACACAATGATTAAAGACTGACTTTTCAGGCTGGTTATTTTGATAACGTACAGGCGAGCACTTTGTATTACTTTGCACCGTTGTATTATTTGTACTCTGCACGAATGCTGTTCGCCATGTCAAAGATGTGAAAGTTTGATTGAATGATTGAAAGATTTATTGTTAATAAATGGGACGCTTTGCGTTCCCAAACAGTCACCTCTGTCCCGACAATCCCCTCCATGGTAGCAGGAACCCCTATATACTACGCTAATTACACATCAAAACCCTGCGGCTTATAGTCGGGTGCGGCTTATATATGGAGCAATCTGTATTTTCTCCTAAATTTAGCTGGTGCGGCTTATAGTCCGGAAATTACGGTAATACCAATTTAGTGTTCAAAAAACAGTTGTTGTTGTCTTTAGTGTCTAGTGATGCCATATTTGACTGTTGTAGAGAAGTGAGTGTGACCACATAAGGAGATGCCTGTTCCCTGATGGATGTTGCAGTAATTGTTAGTGCTGTGTAAAAAGGGAGGGCACAAAGTCACGCGCTGGCTTTTATCATGCGTGGCAAGCTGGGAGGAATAGTCATGCAGGGAAAGACTGGGGGTGGGGTGTGTTTTTGGAACCATCGGAAAAGAAATGAGCGTGGTGCTAGAGAAGTCCTCCGCCAGGCAGCTCTGGACCTGCTTCCAGTCGGCACACGGGCACAGTTTGATGGACGAGCTAGTTTACAGTGTCAGCACACACTCGCGCCTGAAAGCTGTGTGTATGGACAAACATGGTGGTGTGGCAGGTATTACACTACAGTACGCGGGGAGGAAAGGCTCGTCATGGACAGTTGCAACTCCGGAGAGATGTTTGACTTCATTTTCTTTGACAGAGTACCACGGATTCAGCCGCCATGTTTGAATTGATTGTGCAAGCAGACATGGCTCCATCAGAGTGTGTCAACGTGTTCTATAATCTGTACTCTCCATTATGTAGTTTGTCATGATATTCCCCACAGCCCTGCCATCCGGGGGGGGGGGGTTAAGGTTGTCCTAGTCTAGGGGTGTCAAACGCAAGGCCCGCGGGCAGGATCAAGCCCACAAACAGGTTTTTTAATGAGTTTGCCAAGTATAAAAATGAGCTGCTTTTTTTTTTTTTTTTTTTTTTAACAAAAGAAACTGCTGTTCTAAATGTGTCCACTGGATGTCACAATAGCAATTCTGTCAGGCAAGCAAACGGATTGTACCGGGGCCAAGCAAGAGGTAGACTGTAAAGGGTGACTGTGGCTCCTCCTCCTCCTCGACCCACATGAACTTAAACTTCTGCTTGGAACACATGGTCATTTGCCCCAAAATGTCCTGTCTAACACAAGAAAAGTGAACGTGATCCTTATGAATAGTTTTTACCTCCGTTTCTTACGGTTTGTTGAGTTAGCACTGAATTTATGCGTGGACATGACAAAGGCGCCAAGAGTTTACATGTTGTGTTTTTTGTTCAATCCCAGGAAGACTGTGACTTAAAGTTTAATCCTGGTTTTGTAGATACACTAAAGCGAAGTCTAAGCTCCTGGGGCCGTACTTATCAAGCTTCTTAGAATTACTCCTAAGAAGTCTGCTAAGAGTTGACTTAAGAGTAAATAAATGATTCGCTGAAAGCTGCACTTAAAAGTTAGTTATCAAGCGTCTTACTCACACTTTCAGCGAAGTGTAGGACTGAATCTTAAGTGTCACACTCAGAGCTGAATTACGACATTACTATGTGCCGTAAACGCAATTTTAGGTGACGTCATTTCTGTGTCCATAGAAATGACCAATCACGGAAGGGAATCCCTTGTCTAAGAATAAAGAAATATCTTGGAAATATTTAAGTGGACAATGGGAGTGTATATTTTGACAATAAACTACAAAATAATACAAAACAAACTAGTTCCCGCCGGCACTCACGCTACCGCTCCCTCTCTTCTATCGCCCACACACTCACTGACGTCACTCACCTCACGGCCACACACATACGCTACTGTCATAACATTTTCTTTCCAATTCATTAATTAGGCAACTAATTTGAAACTGGTGTGGGTGGCTCTATATATACTAGCCCACTGCAGACACATGCAGAAATCAACAAGGAATCGAAAAGTATTAAATCTGTGACAAAAATAATATCCGCTCTGTCTAAACGATACCGTTTGATCAGCTGCTCATCATCAAAAAAACAAAAAACATTGTTCCGTTCCCTGAACGTTGGCGCACGTCTCTCTCGCCTCAGTGCCATCCCCTGCTGGCAACTCCTAACCACTTAAGACACCTCTGAAGGTCTCTTAAATATCGTGGAGAGTAGGAGTGATTCTTAGACTTAAGAACGTTGATAAAAAGCTTTTATTCTTAAGTTTGAGAGTAGGACTAAATTTCGCAAATTCTCAGGACTTAAGTGTAAAATGGCACTCTAAGAAGCTTGATAAGTACAGCCCCAGGTGTTTTTGAAGCCGCACCAATTTCCTCAGAATTTCCAACAAACTTGAAGTGTTTTGTCCAGAGGATTATTTGTGATTTGTACATTTTCATCATGTGCTTGTTCTATTTTTGGCCAAAGTAAAACAAAGAAAACAACCTGGAGTTGTCTTTATTTTTAAATAATCATGCCATGATTTTACCAATACGGCCCACTTTGGAATAGATTTTCCTCCATGTGGCCCCTGAGCTAAAATGAGTTTGACAACCCTGTCCTAGTCTAAATTGCATAATTGCCAATGTTGCATTTTTATTTAGGCTAAAATGAACTTTATATTCCTTCGAATATCAATTTTTAATACTACCATTTCATCTTTTCTCCATCATCACATTGTGCATTTTCTCTATTGATTTTTTTGCTGGTTTTTTATGTAGAGCTGTACGATATTATGGCACTTTTGGCGTCACATGGATAACTCCGATAATGAAAATGAGCCGACAATAAAGCTGATTATCTTTGTGACTGTCGTAGATCTCTCTGTTGTGGCTTGCGTCGCTGCCTGGCTCCTCAACCCTCCCCTCCCCTACGGTATGGTCTTCCTTTCGGCCGTCAGAAGAAGACATCTCACTCGTTTCTAAAACGTGGTCTGCATTATTTAAACGCGGAGGGTTAAAGACAAGCTTCAGCTCAATGAAATCTGTTGAGTCACCTTAAAATTCACCACGGTGAGATTTATGAAAGCAGTACGAACCTGCTTGTGCTGCTGAGCTGAGACCTAGTGTTAATAGTGGCGACCGCAGTCAATGTAGAGCCACAGGACTGATGAGAAATTGCAGCAGGTTGAAAGAAAACAAATTGACAAAATGAGTAATTGTTGGCTTCACTTCATGGTTCATCTGGAGGTACAGGTAACTGTTAACTTTTAGGATTTCTGAATGGGGAAAAAATGAACTATATCATTTGAACCTTGATTTATTTATGTTCTGCAACTGAATGTTGCCTTCCTGAGGAGCAGGCACTTATCATACAATTTAATTGTTTTATCACTATCAGCGAAAAATATAATTTATCTTATTTTTGTCAATCCACGAGAGATGTGACGCCACTTATTACATTGTTGTTGCTAATGGCAATGCAGAATCTTATTGGCCTCATTTATATGTCTGTTGTGTTGGACAGATTGCTCTTATTTTCTTTAAAAAAAAATCATATTCAGAATGTTTGAGTTGCTAGTTGACTGAAAAGTTAAAAATTCAATACATTTTTTTTGCTCTATGCAACAATTCTTTAATTGTTTACATAGGTCAGAATTATAGTAGGATGTGTGTTTGTATTCAAATGATATAAAACAACAAAAAATTAGTTGACAATATATAGTAGATTTGCATATATTTTTAGAGTGAGTACATTATGGACAAAAGTGTAAAATTGTGAGTAAATACATAAATATCTTGTATATGTCTAAGTTATTCTGTCTTTCTCGCTGCATCCATACTAGGGTTGTACGGTATACCGGTACTAGTATAGTATCGCGGTACTAATGAATCAAAAACAGTACTATACTCTGTTTAAAAAGTACCGATTACCCATTTATTTATTTATTTTAACAGGCATGACGGCGCGTCGTCACGTGGTGACATTGCTGGTTTTACGAGCAGAGGAGCATGTTGGGCAGCGCACACACACAGAGTACTTACAAGCAGACACAGTGTGTAGACAGAAAAGGGAGAATGGACGCATTTTGGTGTAAAAAGTCAAGATAAAGGTGAAGTTATAATACTGAAACACCCTCAGGAAGAGCTGCTTTAAGACATGGCTAGCTAGTTAGCAGCTAACATCCATCCACAGTGTTTTAGCTACTTCTAAATCACTAATTCTACACCTGACATCCACTGTAATGATACCAAGTACAAGAGCGTATCTAGTCGATACTGCTATGATTACATCCATATTTTTTATCATCACAAAATCTTTTTTCCTTTATGTTTTTGTTTATAAAGTCAGTAAATACGTCCCTGGACACATGAGGACTTTGAATATGACCAATGTATGATCCTGTAACTACTTGGTATCACATCCATACCTAAATGTGTGGTATCATCCAAAACTAATGTCAAGTATCAAAGAAGAGAAGCATAAGTGATTATTACATTTTAACAGAAGTGTAGATAGAACATGTTCAAACAGAAAATAAGCAGATATTAACAGTAAATGAACAAGTAGGTTAATAATCAATTTTTACAGTTTGTCCATAATGTGTACAAAATAATAGGTGTATAAATGACACAATATGTTACTGCAGACTAATTAGGAGTCTTTGTTTGTTTACTTACTACTAAAAGACAAGTTGTCTAGTATGTTCACTATTTTATTTAAGGACTAAATGACAATAATAAACATATGTTTCATGTACACTAACATGTTTTGTTCAAATAAAGACAATAATGACATCTTTGTGGTTCCTTTTATTTAGAAAAGTATCAAAGTATCTAAACACATTTTGGTACCGGTACCAAAATATCAATATTATATATATTAAATATCCATAATTGTAACCATTTTTCATATGTGTGGCTGAATCCTGCTGATTCCTTATGACTAATGTAAAGCAGTGTTGTTGTACGTAGAACAGCTGAAAGAAACGTCACAGCCAGGATTTCCCTCATGATCCAGGTTTTCTTTACATTCAATAACTCAAGGAACCAAATCCCTGACTTCTTCTGATGGCCGAGTATATTCTCTTCTTTAGCTGTGCTGTGTATGTTGTTGTTGTTGTTCTCCTTGCTGGCTCTAGCATTGGAGCCGCCCTGTAGGAAGTGAAGGCAGGCTAGTAATACACTCACCTGCCAGCTGGCCACACTACTTCTTATCTCTTCTCAGGTTTCCTAGGTGACACAGTTAATAGTCACCTTCATTCCTCACTCATTTCAATGACAGATTTTCACACTTTGTTTCATTTTGATGCCTTCCTGGAAAAGTGCAGATGGGTTTCATCCTCAGCTGGCAAAACAGTGGTCAATAGGTTGAGAAGAAGAGAGGGACCGAGCATCTCAGTTGCTGTAACTAAAAATGCTGTGGGGTGTTGCTCCATTGGCTAATGTACGTGTGTGTGTGTGAGTGTGTGTGTGTGTGTGTGTGTGTGTGTGTGTGTGTGTGTGTGTGTGGGGGGGGGTGTGGGGGGGTGTGTGGGGGTGTGTGGGTGTGGGCAGACCCCACCTAGCCCTTTTTGTTTGTTTATAAACTCGGTAAATACGTCCCTGGACACACTTTGAATATGACCAATGGATGATCCTGTAACTACTTGGTATCAGATCGATACCTAAATGTGTGGTGTCATCCAAAACTAATGTAAAGTATCAAACGAGAAGAATAAGTGATTATTACATTTGAACAGAAGTGTAGATAGAACATGTTCAAACAGAAAATAAGCAGATATTAACAGTAAATGAACAAGTGGATTAATAATCCATTTTTACAGTTTGTCCATTATAATGTGTACAAAATAATAGGTGTATAAATGACACAATATGTTACTGCATACGTCAGCAGACTAATTAGGAGTCTTTGTTTGTTTACTTACTACTAAAAGACAAGTTGTCTAGTATGTTCACTATTTTATTTAGAATAGAATATAAAGTACTTTATTGACCCTCGGGGGAAATTCAGCACCACAGTTCGCTCACAATAAACACTTAGGTATTTTTTACATGTGAATAATATAAATACAGTCTATTATACAGCATTATTCACATGTGAATAATATAAATACAGTCTATTATACAGCATTATTCACATGTGAATGATATAAATACAGTCTATTATACAGCATTATTCACACGTGAATAACATAAATACAGTCTATTATACAGCATTATTCACACGTGAATAATATAAATACAGTCTATTATACAGCATTATTCACATGTGAATAATATAAATACAGTCTATTATACAGCATTATTCACATGTGAATAATATAAATACAGTCTATTATGCAGAATTATTTACATGTGAATAATATAAATACAGTCTATTATACAGCATTATTCACATGTGAATAACATAAATACAGTCTATTATACAGCATTATTCACATGTGAATAATATAAATACAGTCTATTATACAGCATTATTCACATGTGAATAATATAAATACAGTCTATTATACAGCATTATTCACATGTGAATAATATAAATACAGTCTATTATACAGCATTATTCACATGTGAATAATATAAATACAGTCTATTATACAGCATTATTCACATGTGAATAATATAAATACAGTCTATTATACAGCATTATTCACATGTGAATAATATAAATACAGTCTATTATACATTTAAGTACAGTCAAAAAGGAACATATGCATTATACAGTCTGATGGCTGTCGGTATGAAGGACTTCCTGTGTCGTTCCGTGTTGCATTTTGGGAGTCTGAGCCTTCCACTGAGCGTGCTCAGACAATAAAGACATTTTTTGTGGTGCCCTTTATTTCGAAAAGTATCGAAATGTATTGAAATACATTTTGGTAGCGGTACAACCCTGCTTTTATCGTGATTTATGACAGGATATAGTGCCCATCCCTAACATAGACAAGTATTAATACTTTCAACACCTCAAGCTTTACGTTTGGTACATAAACTTGTCACAGTCCATATTTATTCCCATTAGCATATTTGTATCACTTACTGTCTATCTTAATAATGCATGTTTGTTGTAAATATTTCATGGTTGGCTGACTGCAAACACTCCTTGCAGAGACTGCAGCTGGCGGGGTCTATAAGCAGAAGGAAGATTGAGATGTGTAGCATGTTCTACTTCTGCCTGGGATCTGGCACTATTAAAACAAAATGGACATGTGCATTAACCATCAACTTTCTTTAAATCTGTCCTGCAGGGGTCTCAGGATTCAACAGGAGCACAGGATGGTTTGGTGGCCCAGCCTTTCGCAGCGTTCCCTCCTCCACCGCCTCCCCAGAACGGGATAGCGGGGACAGACTTCGTCCCTGGGGCCATGTTTGTTGCCGGGGGTCAAGGCACAGCTGAGGTAGGCGCTGACGCTAATGGAGACACCACCAACAACAAAGTGAGCACTGTGTCCTGTCCAAGGTTTTGCTGCTAGTTACAATCGCCACAATTCCAAACAAACCTCCAAGGAACATTTCATTTTCCTACTGCAGTCTGGCAAAATAATGGCTGAGTAGGCTGCCAAGTGCTCTGTCTGTATCAAAATGGATTTGTAGTTTTAGAAACAAGTCACTGAAACCCAACTATTTTGCTACTGAAGCCCAACTACAAAAGCCAACTGCAGTGACGTTGTCAGGTTGTGTAAATGGTCAATAAAAAGAGAATACAACAAATCCTTTTCAACTTATATTCAATTGAATAGACTGCAAAGACAAGATATTTCATGTTCACACTGAGAAACTTTGGTATTTTTTGCAAATATTAGCTCATTTGGAATTTGATGCCCGCGACATGTTTCAAAAAAGCTGGCACAAGTGGCAAAAAAGAGTGAGAAAGTTGAGGAATGCTCATCAAAGACTTATTTGGAACATCCCACAGGTGAACAGGCTAATTGGGAACAGGTGGGTGCCATGATTGGGTATAAAAGCAGCTTCCATGAAATGCTCAGTCATTCACAAACAAGGACGGGGCGAGGGTCACCACTTTGTCAACAAATGCCTGAGCTAATTGTTGAAGAACAACATTTCTCAACAAGGAATTGAGGGATTTCACCATCTACGCTCCGTAATATCATCAAAGGGTTCAGAGAATGTGGAGAAATCACTGCACGTAAGCAGCTAAGCCCGTGACCTTCCATCCCTCAGGCTGTACTGCGTCAACAAGCCACATAAGTGTGTAAAGGATATCACCACATGGGCTCAGGAACACTTCAGAAACCCACTGTCAGTAACTACAGTTGGTCGCTACATCTGTAAGTGCAAGTTAAAACTCTTATCATGCAAAGCCAAAGCCATTTATCAACAACACCCAGAAACACTTCGCTGGACCTGAGCTCATCTAAGATGGACTGATACAAAGTGGAAAAGTGTTCTGTGGTCTGACGAGTCCACATTTCAAATTGTTTTTGGAAACTGTGGACGTTGTGTCCTCCGGACCAAAGAGGAAAAGAACCATCCAGATTGTTCTAGGGCGAAAGTGTAAAAGGCAGCATGTGTGATGGTATGGGGGTGTATTAGTGGCCAAGACACGGGTAACTTAGTCAAGTCAAGTCAAGTCAAGTCAACTTTATTTATATAGCACGTTTTCAACAACTTTTAGATTGAACCAAAGTGCTTTACAGGTTAAAAAAGCATGGAGCAAAAAAAACAAAAAAAAAACTAAGCAAACTTAGCAACATTAACTTACACATCTGTGAAGGCACCATTAATGCTGAAAGGTACATACAGCTTTTACACTAGCAACGTTACCATGGATGCCCCTGCTTATTTCAGCAAGACAATGCCAAGCCACGTGTTACATCAACGTGGCTTCATAGTAAAAGAGTGCGGGTACTAGACTGGCCTGCCTGTAGTCCAGACATTGAAAATGTGTGGTGCATTATGAAACCTAAAATAGCAGAAGGGAGACCCCCGGACTGTTGAACAACTTAAGCTGTACATCAAGCAAGAATGGGAAAGAATTCCACTTTAAAAATGTGTCTCCTCACTTCCCAAACCTTTACTGAGTGTTGTTAAAAGGAAAGGCCATGTAGTTAATTATTATTTGCAACAAAAAAATAAAGTTTATGAGTTTGAACATGAAATATGTTGTCTTTGTAGCATATTCAACTGAATATGGCTTGAAAAGGATTTGCAAATCCTTGTATTCCGTTTATATTTACATCTAACACCATTTCCCAACTCATATGGAAACAGGGTTTGTATATCGCAAGTTTGGAGCACATTGCTAGCAAGGACAAGATGCCAGTGCAGGGATCTGCCAAGTTCTTCTGTACAACCACAGCACTTGCTTCAAACATGTTTGTCACCCGAGTTTTTAACTGAACTTGTCATTCCCAGGCCGGATTTAGTCTCCTGGTGATGTAGAAATCCATCCATCCATCCATTTCCTACCGCTTATTCCCTTCGGGGTCGCAGGGGGCGCTGGAGCCTATCTCAGCTACAATCGGGCGGAAGATATGTTTGTTAAAATGATTTGAAACAGTAGTTGTTGGTGGTTGTGTTGCAGTTTGTTATGCCAACCATTTAAATGTGTGTATAGAGAGTAAAGCTGTGTTGTTAGCATTGCTTGTTGTAGTTACTACTGCAGTTCTTCAGTCCCTCTTCTTGTTCCGTCCACCACCACAGGCCAAGCCTGAGGAGACATCCCAGGGAGAGGTGGGCTTGCAGTGCGTGACCGGGGGAACCTCGGCCGGTTCTGGAGCCGACTCACCAGAGGCCAAAGGGGCCCCCAAACGCCTCCACGTTTCAAACATCCCCTTCCGCTTCCGTGACCCTGATTTAAGGCAGATGTTTGGGGTATGGATCTGGAAATGTGTGATATTTTGACTGTGTATGTTGTACAATACTGACCCCTTGTGTGAGGAAGGTAGAAACTACACCTCAGTTGTTGTTGTTTTTGCTTACTTTGCAGCAATATGGCAAGATTCTGGATGTAGAAATTATTTTCAATGAGAGGGGATCAAAGGTAAGTGAACCCACCTGATCTCAACACCGCAATGTTTATTTTCCTCTAAACCTTTTCAGAAAGAAAGGCCTTGAATGCATTTAAAGCAGGGGTGGCCATTAGGTGGATGGTGGAGGGTATAAAAATAGACCTAAAACTCATCAATCTTCACCGAGACGTGACTTTGGTCACGTGATCGACATTCATGGCACCAGAGGGTCTTGTGAGATGACGCTGGCTGCTGCCACATCATTATTAAGAAAAAATGACCGACAGGAAGGCCAGAAACACTTTTTATTTCAACCGTACCTGCCGTCAAAACTCTAAAGACCGACTGCACATTTCCTGTCTTCACAATAAAAGCCCTGCTCTATTCTGCCTGCGCGAACAAAATTTGAGTTTTAGAAAGCTAGCGCTCACAAGCTAGCAAGCTACAGAGTTTGCCGCCAATGTATTTCTTGTAAAGTGTATAAAAAGGAGTATGGAAGCTGGACAAACAAAAAGCAAGCACTGTCATGTGGTACTTGGACAGAAAGGAGGACTTTTTGTCTCCTCCATTTGAAAATGTGCAAGTTATCATCACTACTGTCTGATTCCAATCAATGCAAGTCATCACAATCAGCTAATACACTAGGGTTGTACAGTATGCCGGTACTAGTATAGTTTCGCGGTACTAATGAATCAAAAACGGTACTATACTCTGTTTGAAAAGTACCGGTTCCCCATATTTATTTATTTTTAACAGGAAAGACGGCGCGTCGTCACGTGGTGACATTGCTGGTTTTACGGCAACGCACACACACAGAGTACTTACAAGCAGACACAGTGTGTAGACAGAAAAGGGAGAATGGACGCATTTTGGTGTAAAAAGTCAAGATAAAGGTGAAGTTATAACACTGAAACACCCTCAGGAAGAGCTGCTTTAACACATGGCTAGCTAGCTAGCAGCTAACATACATCCGCAGTCAGCGGTATTTTAGCTACTTCTAAATCACTAATCCTCGTCTCCATGGCGACAAATAAAGTATGTTTATTACAAGTACCATTATCACTGCAGGACGAGGAATAGCTAAACATGCTTCACTACACACCGTAGGAGGATACAATAGCTCACCGGCGTCACAATGTAAACAAATGCCATGGGTGGATCTACACCTGACATCCACTGTAATGATACCAAGTACAGGAGCGTATCTAGTCCATACTACTATGATTACATCAATATTATGTAGCATCACAAAATATTTTTTCATTTTTGAAATAGGTCCCTGGACACATGAGGACTCTGAATATGACCAATGTATGATCCTGTAACTACTTGGTATCGGATTGATACCTAAATGTGTGGTATCATCCAAAACTAATGTCAAGTGTCAAAGAAGAGAAGAATAAGTGATTATTACATTTGAACAGAAGTGTAGATAGAACATGTTCAAACAGAAAATAAGCAGATATTAACAGTAAATGAACAGGTAGATTAATATCCAATTTTTACAGTTTGTCCCTCATAATGTGTACAAAATAATAGGTGTATAAATGACACAATATGTTACTGCAGACTAATTAGGAGTCTTTGTTTGTTTACTTACTACTAAAAGACAAGTTGTCTAGTATGGTCACTATTTTATTTAAGGACTAAATGACAATAATAAACATATGTTTCATGTACACTAACATTTTCTGTTCAAATAAAGACAATAATGACATTCCCCTTTATTTAGAAAAGTATCAAAGTACTGATACTGGTACCATAATATTGGTATCGGGACAACCCTATAATACACCAACTTACACTACCGTTCAAAAGTTTGGGGTCACATGTAAATGTCCTTATTTTTGAAGGAAAAGCACTGTACTTTTCAATGAAGATAACTTTAAACTAGTCTTAACTTGAAAGAAATACACTCTATACATTGCTAATGTGCTAAATGACTATTCTAGCTGCAAATGTCTGCTTTTTGGTGCAATATCTACATAGAGGCCCATTTCCAGCAACTATCACTCCAGTGTTCTAATGGTACAATGTGTTTGCTCATTGGCTCAGAAGGCTAATTGATGATTAGAAAACCCTTGTGCAATCATGTTCACACATCTGAAAACACTTTAGCTCGTTACAGAAGCTACAAAACTGACCTTCCTTTGAGCAGATTGACTTTCTGGAGCATCACATTTGTGGGCTCAATTAAACGCTCAAAATGGCCAGAAAAAGAGAACTTTCATCTGAAACTCGACAGTCTATTCTTGTTCTTAGAAATGAAGGCTCGAACACTAAATTGTTTGGGTGACCCCAAACTTTTGAACGGTAGTGTATATTCTTGTCTTCATGTAAGAAAGGAATGTTCAACAAGATTGTATTACCATGAAACGTGTTCTTTCATCAATAAATCAAAATAAATGATTTTTATGAATGATCCTCCACTTGGTCAGTTGAAAAGTAGACAGAGTGTGGACACCCCTGCTTTAAACAAGGAGAAGTATGAGGGTGCACGTGGGCCACACCTCCCTGACCCGTGCCGTGTGCCGCAGGGTTTTGGCTTTGTGACGTTTGAGACCAGCGCGGAGGCAGAGAGAGCCAGGGAAAAGCTCCATGGCACTTTGGTGGAAGGTCGTAAGATTGAGGTAATTTCCTGTCTGTGTCCACTCTGCACTCTTCTGTCCTCTTAACTCTGCAGGACCACAGCTAGCGTGATGCCGCCCATTAGTATCCCACTGCCTGGTTCTCTGTAATACCTCTTTTAATGTCTCAGAGTATGTTTCCTTCTTTTGTGGTGAGAATGATTGGGGGTGCAAGAACACATGACATAAGGCATGCTGGGGTACTTTTCCTCTGCAGCAGTTTTTTTCCCCTCTTGAAACTGTTCCCTCTTCTGCTTTGTTCGCGTGGCCACATGGATACAAGCTTCCCCCCACAGTTGGAAGGATGTCTTTGTGGTTGGCACGAGGGGAATGCAGTGAAGGGATAATGCATGGTAGATTGCTGTGGGATGCTCTCCCCAAGTGTACCGTCTTCTGATGTTGCAGCTCAGTGCTTCTGACGAGCTCCTGGCTCCTGGTGCAACGGCGGCATGCTAGGAATCACAGCATGTTCACTTTACGGAAGTCCTCAATCTTACTAGGCCTGGGCCGATATATTCCCTTTTCAATTCACCAATCAATGAAAATTCCAGCGTCGATAAATCACCCGCTTCAAGAGCATTCGCAGCTACACGCATTTGTACTAGGGTTGTACGGTATGCCGCTACTAGTATAGTACCGCGATACTCATTTTGCACTGCTGGACTCTAGAAAGAGGTTCCGCAGCCTCCGTAACAGCTTCTTCCCTCAGGCCGTAAGACTCTTGAACGCATCATAATAATCCCCTCAATTCCCCCCAAAAATGGATTAACTGGCTGCAATATAAAGACAATATAACATACATCCATAAACAAGGATGCATATGCAAAAGTGCAATTATTTATATGTACAGTAATCTATTTATTTATACCTGCATCTTATTGCTCTTTTATCCTGCACTACAAGCAGCTAATGCAACAAAATTGTGTTCTGTACTGTAAAGTTCACATTTGAATGACAATAAAAAGGAAGTCTAAGTCTAATGAATCAAATTCGGTACTATACCGCCTCTAAAAAGTACCAGTTTGTGCCCCTCCCAGACATTAACAGTAAACGAACAAGTAGATTAATAATAATTTTTTACAGTTTGTCCCTCATAATGAAATAAATGACACAATATGTTACTGCATACGTCAGCAGACTAATTAGGAGTCTTTGTTTGTTTACTTACTACTAAAAGACAAGTTGTCTAGTATGTTCACTATTTTATTTAAGGACTAAATTACAATAACAAACATATGTTTCATGTACCCTAACATTTTTTGTTCAAATAAAAACAAGAATTACATTTTTTTGTGGTCCCCTTGATTTAGAAAAGTATCAAAATACATTTTGGTACCGGTACCAACATATTGGTATGGGGACAACCATAGTGGAATGAAAAGTAGGGGGTGAATTAACTTGTCGTCATTGAGTGTTTTTGACTCTGTGCAGCGTCGCTGGCATCACACGGTGCAAGGAGTTAGCATGTAGCAGCTAAAATGGACAAAAATGATTACAAAACCAAATGCCACAATGTGGGAATATTTCAGTTTAAACCTTTGAAGCAAGATGAGACTGTCAACACACAGGAGTCTGTTTGCCAAATGTGCAAAGACTTCGCATTTGGTGAACAAGCCAGGTCAGTGTAAACAAAACATGCTGCCATTTAATACTCTTATAAAAGTAGCATTTTTTTTAAAAAGTGCTGTCATGTCGGTGTTCCTCACTCAGAATCTGCCATACTTCATTTAGTTTTGCATCTGAGCTGTTTAAATCAGAGCTGGGCCACATTCAGAAAAAAATGTGTCTGGGGGGGGGGCCAAGGTGTATAAATTATATATACACATTTAGCTATAAAATTGTGTTTTACAGTATGTGTGTTTTGTCCAGGAGCACTCATACCAAAGTCACAATGTCCCATAGAGTTCTAAAAAATTATGACCGAACACCTCAAAAAAATTGAATTTTACAGTTTTTTACTGAATGGGACACCCAGAATGTACACGGAAATAAAGACAGTGAGATTTACAGAATTAACTATGATCAATAAAAGACTGAATATTAACAACATATGAACATCTTTTACTTCTCAGACCAGCTCCTCCATAGTTGTGTATCTTTTACAATCAAACCAAACACAACAAAAATGTAACAAACAGCAAAATATGAATGCAAAGTGTAATAAACACCTACAATATGATATAGTATCACTTTTATGCATAAATTAGTTGTAAAAATCTGCTTCCGCATCTGTTCCTGACACATGCGTTTGGGGCTGGCTGCTCTGAAAACAAGCCCCGCCCACTCTGCTTTGTTCCTGGTCTGAGCTGCTGTGACATAGATCACCGCAATAACTTCTAGAACACTCAAAAGTGCAGATTTCAACCATTGAAATACTTTCTATAGTTCAAGACTTACGCTCATTTAAAAACAGCACTGCACATCATAATGGCGGCTAGAGTTAAGATGCTAAAGGTCTATTATCATGATGTACAAACGCTCATTTAAAAACAGCACTGCACATCATAATGGCGGCTAGAGTTAAGATGCTAAAGGTCTATTATCATGATGTACAAACGCTCATTTAAAAACAGCACTGCACATCATAATGGCGGCTACAGTTATCTACTATCATGATGTACAAACGCTCATTTAAAAACAGCACTGCACATCATAATGGCGGCTACAGTTAAGATGTTAAAGGTCTATTATCAAGATGTACAAAGTCCGGCGGGCCGCATTGAAAGTCAGAATGGTCCAGGTCTGCTTTAAAGTGTAGTATTTCTATTGTTACTTTGCACTTTAGTTTACTTCCACCTCAGCCTGCATGTTCAGTATTGAAGTGCAACTTTGTTTGACAATACTATATACAGCCATTTTATTTATTGTTATGATTGTGTATATATTTGATTACTTTTGGCTATCCTTTTATTTAAGTGCAAGAAAAAGTACATTGTATTGTTTTATTTCACATTTTTCACTCCAATTACAATGTCAAAACACACAAAAAATACCAGTTTATTGTATTTGAAAGGATATACATGCATTATTATTATTATTATTATTACATCAGTGGTTAACTTTGTCCCATAAAAATAATGGCAATCATATCCTTTATTTATTCATTTGTAGGTCAATATATCGTCGAGCAAAATGTATCAGCCCAGGCCTAATTCTTACCTTTTGTGATTCTCCTGAAGTGTGTTTTTATTTGGAACTGAAGCATGTGCTGACGTAAGGCAGCCTTATCTGACTGGACCTGTAGACCCAGGTCACCCTAGGACCAGAGCTGTGCATGGGCTGACTGTTGATTCTCTCTCTCTCTCTCTCTCTCTCTCTGTGTGTGTGTGTGTGTGTGTGTGTGTGTGTGTGTGTGTAGTTCTTGCATGGTGGACGATGCTGGCTTTTTCCCCCTTTTCTTGGGTGTGTGTGTGTGTGTGTGTGAAGAAGACCGCTGCCTGCATCACCGGTACATCCTCCACCTGCTCCGCCTTCAGTCAATCAGCAAGCTGAACAGATCCTGAGCGAGTCACTTTAACTGACTTGTCCTTGCATTGCTTTTAGCCGGTTGTGTTTCTACCCGACTCATGCATGCCAGTGACGACCAATCCCAGCGTAGTTTGTTGCATGCACTGTTGTACTTTAGTGTAGTAGTGGTGGTGCGTGATGGAGAAGTCTGTGTTTATGGTGCATGGGCTTGAAGAAACAAAAGGCTGGTCTTGGGTTATTTTGTGTGTTTCCACACTCTTGTATGGACAAAAGGCTGGACACTTCTATTTGAGACAGCGCTGTCTGGAAGTTCTCCTCTTTTGCAGGTGTTGCTGTTGTAAACCTTTCCTTTTGATTGCTTATCTTATTCCAGAGTTTGCTGAACTACGCCATAAAAGAGTTCACAAACTCTGCAATATAGGTGCACTGTTTACAATGGTGTGACATAAATAGTGGTGTGTGAATGAGGCTCACTGCTATCTACCGGCATGAGTAAGTCCATGTAGCCTAACTGCATGATTAGTGGTGGAACTACTGTGTATAGCCAGTGTGAGGCTGGCTCAGTGTTGGAAATCTCTCCTTGCATGTCTGTTCTCCAGCGGTCTTGGTGATGGGCTTTTTTGGTTAGCATGGAATGTTGCACCTGGGACGGTCACAGCCATTGTCTGTTCATTGCAGTAAGGCTGAGTAGATGTTTAGCTACTAGTCCACATCACCGCTGACTTGTTGGTACATGCTACTTCCTAACCACAGCATGCATGAATGTAGACTGAGAATTACTCCACTTCTTTGATCAACTCTGCACTCTGAAGAAGTCACCTTCCTGCACACTTCCAATGGAAGTGTCCCAATTCCAACTGACTTCCTCTCTTAACTCTGTCACGGGTGTCAACAAAAACACGGTAAAACCCGACAACTTTTTAGTTATGAATCCATTCATGTCTTTTGAGTGTTTTCAAACATTCATTTCCACGTCAAAATATAAATTCGGATGTTTTTGAATGAAATATTGCAGCTTTGTTTGTTTTTAACACAAATGTACCTTAGTTGTAGTTTTCATTAACACATTTGGAGTTGTTACAATCGCCATGTAAAATCGCTAATGCTAATCAGTAGCAAAGCCGACGTACATTAGCATCAAGCGAGCGCGTTTTTTTGGAATGGTGGAGCCTTACTTAACTTACGTTATTTCTTGGTTGACAGGAAAAAATAATTTCAAACATTTATATGCACGTACAACACTTACAACTTTTAGCATAACAGTATGTGGAATTAAATTATGGAATGGATTAAGTAAAGAAGTTAAAAATTGTACTGACATGATCCAGTTTAAGAGGTTGTTTAAATTAATAGTGCTTACAAAGTTCAAAGAAGAAGAATTATGAGAAAAACTTCCAACCTTATTGAAAATATTCTTCATCTCAGTATGTTAATAATGACTGAATTAATTAATGACATATTACAAACTGTTGTATATACTAATTCATAGATGTTATTTTATTATATAAAAAAGGTCAGTAAATGATTTTATATAATTGTAAATGCTTTGAAGTGGGAAAGGGGTAGGATTAAATAAGCTTTGCTTCTTCCTACTCCTTTTCGGGCATGATGTAAATGAAATGATATGAAATTGTGTGATGTATTATGATGTAAATGTGTTCATGTTCCAAATAAACTAAAAGAAAGAAAGAAAGAAAGACATTGAAACTTGCAACATTACCTAGAGGTAGTTTGGCTAAGTCTGCTCTCGGTGCTGCTGGAGTGATCAAAGTATTTTCCGTGAATCCTGGAAGAGAACAGGCGGGATTTGGTCGTTGCCAAAGTCAGGTTGACAACTTGACGTTACAAGCAGTTGCAATAAGATAATATTGTCTTTTTGTTGACACCCTGTGTATTAGTGTGTGTATTTCACTTTGCTAGCGTTTACAAGCCACAAGACTTCTTTTATTTGTTTTACAATCTATAATCGGATGCACATCCAACAAACAATCATTTGCATGTACATCAAAGCCAATAATTCAAGAAGGCTCGCCCAAATGATCGTGTGCGTAACTAACTCGTCCGTGTCACTCCGCAAGCACGTGTTCATGACTCAGTGTCTTTTTATTTAGTACCGCTGCAATTTAAGGCACCGTGGGCCCAAAGACAGTTCCAGCATTTTGATAAAGAAGATGAGAAACACTACTGAATTGAAGGGAAAAGTGCCCTCCCCTCCTCCCTCTCCGCTCATCGCCGTCTTAGCCAACAAAAGTCTTCAATAAAGGTAAAAGTGATGTTTATTTGTCCATTTCAGTCATCATGTATATGTCTTTCATTTGTGCTTTGGAACATTTCACATTGATTTACCTTATTTCTCATTTGGAAAATCACTGGTAATAGACAACATAGCAACAATGGTAATAGACAACATAGCAACAATGGTAATAGACAACATAGCAACAATGGTAATAGACAACATACCAACAATGGTAATAGACAACATACCAACAATGGTAATAGACAATATACCAACAATGGTAATAGACAACATACCAACAATGGTAATAGAAAAAACAACAACAATGGTAATAGACAATATACCAACAAGGGTAATAGACAACATACCAACAATGGTAATAGAAAAAAACCCAATAATGGTAGTAGACAATATACCAACAAGGGTAATAGACAACATACCAACAATGGTAATAGACAACATACCAACAATGGTAATAGACAACATACCAACAATGGTAATAGACAATATACCAACAATGGTAATAGACAACATACCAACAATGGTAATAGACAACATTACAATAATGGTAATAGACAATATACCAATAATGGTAATAGACAACATACCAACAAGGGTAATAGACAACATACCAACAATGGTAATAGACAAAATACCAACAATGGTAATAGACAATATACCAACAATGGTAATAGGCAATATACCAACAATGGTAATAGACAAAATACCAACAATGGTAATAGACAACACACCAACAATGGTAATAGACAACACACCAACAATGGTAATAGACAACATTCCAACAATGGTAATAGACAACATTCAAATAATGGTAATAGACAACATACCAACAATGGTAATAGACAACATACCAACAATGGTAATAGACAATATACCAACGATGGTAATAGACAATATACCAACAATAGTAATAGACAACGTACCAAACCAACAATGGTAATAGACAATAAACCAACAATGGTAATAGACAACATACCAACAATGGTAATAGACAACATACCAACAATGGTAATAGACAACATACCAACAATGGTAGTAGACAATATACCAACAATGGTAATGAAACATTGACATGTTAAGAGTATGAGACAAATTTAAGAGCCTCATCTCTATAATTGAAGCAGACCCGATGTTTGTCCAACACTTTAAACCATGAATAGTTTGTGTTGTAAGTCCAGTTTGTTCCAGAGTTTTATTACGCATTTTTAATCTCCATTTAAAACTCTTGCTTGTGGTCCACATCATATATATTTAGTATTTAGTGCTCACTTTTATGACTCCCTTTGTGTCTGTCTGCAAGATGTTCCATTCTGGAGGCCTTCAAAAGTATCATCATTTATCTTTTGAAAATGTTCACCACATAAATACATATCTTGGAGTCCTCACCGCTAGTTTTGTTTTTGCAGACAATGTCGAAAATAAACTTCCTAAACTTCAACTTAGATTCCCAACATTAAGTACACTTGAGCACTTCAATCCACTGAGTGCATAAAAAAGCAGCTTTTGCATGCCAAGATGAACAAAACTTGTCTGACCTGATGGCAGCTGTTTGTGCCTATTAGGGATCCCCATAAGTCCCCAAAATGTGAAATCAAACCATGGAAATTAAAAAAGAAATATAATTGAAACAGATTTTTTTAATTTTTATTTTTTATTCATTTGATTTGTATTGTATTGTATTTTGGTTAAAGGCCTACTGAAATGATTTTTTTAAATTTAAACGGGAATAGCAGATCCATTCTATGTCATACTTGATCATTTCGCGATATTGCCATATTTTTGCTGAAAGGATTTAGTAGAGAAAATCGACGATAAAGTTCGCAACTTTTGCTCGCTGATAAAAAAAAACCTTGCCTGTAGCGGAAGTAGCGTGACGTCACAGGAGCTAGTATTCCTCACAATTCCCCGTTGTTTACAATGGAGCGAGAGAGATTCGGACCGGGAAAGTGACGATTACCCCATTAATTTGAGCGAGGATGAAAGATTCGTGGATGAGGAACGTTAGAGTGACGGACTAGAATGCAGTGCAAGACATATCTTTTTTCGCTCTGACCGTAACTTAGGTACAAGCTGGCTCATTGGATTCCACACTCTCTCCTTTTTCTATTGTAGATCACGGATTTGTATTTTAAACCACCTCAGATACTATATCCTCTTGAAAATGAGAGTCGAGAACGCGAAATGGACATTCACAGTGACTGAACATGTAAATACACGATTAATAATATTCAGCTTTTCGAAGCTAAAAAAATAGAAGCTAACCTAGTAACGTAGCCAACGTGATAGCATAGCAGTCTCAAATGCAGATAGAAACTAAATTAAAAAAAAACCTGACTGGATGGATAGACAGAAGATCAAAAATACTATTAAACCATGAACATGTAAATACACGATTAATAATATTCAGCTTGGCGAAGCTAAAGAAATAGAAGCTAACCTAGCCACGTAGCCAACGTGATAGCATAGCAGTCTCAAATGCAGATAGAAACTAAATTAAAAAAAACCCTGACTGGATGGATAGACAGAAGATCAAAAATACTTTTAAACCATGAACATGTAAATACACGATTAATAATATTCAGCTTTTCGAAGCTAAAAAAATAGAAGCTAACCTAGCAACGTAGCCAACGTGATAGCATAGCAGTCTCAAATGCAGATAGAAACTAAATAAAAAAAAACCCTGACTTGATGGATAGACAGAAGATCAAAAATACTATTAAACCATGAACATGTAAATACCGATTAATAATATTCAGCTTTTCGAAGCTAAAAAAATAGAAGGTAACCTAGCTACGTAGCCAACGTGATAGCATAGCAGTCTCAAATGCAGATAGAAACTAAATTTAAAAAAACCCTGACTGGATGGATAGACAGAAGATCAAAATAGACAGAAGATCAAAAATACTATTAAACCATGAACATGTAAATACACGATTAATAATATTCAGCTTTTCGAAGCTAAAAAAATAGAAGCTAACCTAGCAACGTAGCCAACGTGATAGTATAGCAGTCTCAAATGCAGATAGAAACTAAATAAAAAAAAACCCTGACTGGATGGATAGACAGAAGATCAAAAATACTATTAAACCATGAACATGTAAATACACGATTAATAATATTCAGCTTTTCGAAGCTAAAAAAATAGAAGGTAACCTAGCTACGTAGCCAACGTGATAGCATAGCAGTCTCAAATGCAGATAGAAACTAAATTTTAAAAAAACCCTGACTGGATGGATAGACAGAAGATCAAAAATACTATTAAACCATGAACATGTAAATACACGATTAATAATATTCAGCTTTTCGAAGCTAAAAAATAGAAGCTAACCTAGCTACGTAGCCAACGTGATAGCATAGCAGTCTCAAATGCAGATAGAAACTAAATTTAAAAAAACCCTGACTGGATGGATAGACAGAAGATCAAAAATACTATTAAACCATGAACATGTAAATACACGATTAATAATATTCAGCTTTGCGAAGCTAAAAAAAATAGAAGCTAACCTAGCTACGTAGCCAACGTGATAGCATAGCAGTCTCAAATGCAGATAGAAACTAAATTTAAAAAAAACCTGACTGGATGGATAGACAGAAGATCAAAAATACTATTAAACCATGAACATGTAAATACACGATTAATAATATTCAGCTTGGCGAAGCTAAAAAAACAGAAGCTAACTTAGATGCGGCGGCAGGCTTACTCACTGTAGCGCGTCTGCTATCCTGCTCAAAACACAACACAACCTCCTGGTGTTGGTGTTGCTGTAGTCCGCCGCTCCACCGATCGCACCTACAACTTTCTTCTTTGCAGCCTCCATTGTTCATTAAACAAATTGCAAAAGATTCACCAACACAGATGTCCAGAATACTGTGGAATTTTGTCGAAGAAAACAGAGGTATTTGAATTGGGTCCAAACACTTCCCTTGCCCTCGTGACGTCACGCGCATACGTGATCATACCGCGACGTTTTCAAGCGGAAGTTTCCTGGGAAGTTTAAAATGTCACTTTATAAGTTAACCCGGCTGTATTGGCATGTGTTGCAATGTTAAGATTTCATCATTGATATATAAACTATCAGACTGCGTGGTCGCTAGTAGTGGCTTTCAGTAGGCCTTTAAGTGTTCTGTGAAAAACAAAATTGAATAAACAAATGTTAAAAAAAAACCTAAGAATATCTCTGCTGTGCCCTCTTTAATTTTTTTACATTTTGAATTTTTTAAACATTTATTAAATTCAGTTTTTGACAAAACAGTTAACCAAAATACAAAACAAATAAAGAATAAAGAAAAAAATAAGTACAATCAAATATTGATATAAAGCCACAAACTGCACTTCCCAAATGCCTCAACACGGTGTAGCAATACACAAAAGCAAACAAAGGGCTCATCAATCAACCACAACTCACCCACGTCTCAATCGGGGCCGAGCTGTAGATCAACCTCCTTTTACATTTTTTAGGAAACCACCCCGTGTGGGTGTGGCTTGGAGGCGCTGTTGCCTTCCAATTTGACACAATGAGTCTTCCAGCCAACAAAGTAGTGAACACTGCAAGATTGTTTTGAGATTTGCTCAGAGAAGATGACAGAGGGGGGGTACCCCAAACAGTTCGCTCAGAGAAGATGACAGAGGGGGTACCCCAAACAGTTCGCTCAGAGAAGATGACAGAGGGGGGGTACCCCAAACAGTTCGCTCAGAGAAGATGACAGAGGGGGTACCCCAAACAGTTCGCTCAGAGAAGATGGCAGAGGGGGTACCCCAAACAGTTCGCTCAGAGAAGATGACAGAGGGGGTACCCCAAACAGTTCGCTCAGAGAAGATGACAGAGGGGGTACCCCAAATAGTTCGGATCAATCTTTTCGACCAATAACTGCACAGGGATGGGCGGAGCCAAACCACACAGTATGTATTAAGTTAGCTGCAGACTGATGACATCAATCACATAATACCGATCTTAGCCAGTCGGACCTTGGCATACTATATTAGCTTGCATTGGATGACAAATAAAAGACTTAAGAAGTCTACTTCAAATCTCTGTCCATAGAATCACTCTTAAGTCACAGCAGATATATTTATAAATAAATCCAAAATAGTTGAACATTTCAGACTTGAGTGACATATATTGCCTTAGTTACGTCAGCGGATATCTCCATGTATGGTAAAGCTTCGTCTGCAAGTCTTTGTCGTGGGGAGGACATGCACGGGCATAGCTCTAATTGAAGTCTGTCACCGCTCGATGGCATTACGGCTACCATAGTCAGACGTACTGTGCTTCAAAATGGAAGTGTTAAAAACTACAACATGGTCGACGGGGTGGAGACTCAGTCGAAGGGGGTTGGGCCTGGAGGACTACTTTGGCGTGTAGTCGATTTTTTTTTCCAATTAAACAGGATTCTTGATTCAAAAAGGATATTTTCCCGATGTAAAAGGATTGTCTCTTCATGGAATACATAGATTTGAGCAGGATCTACCCCAGTCTGCTGACATGCAAGCAGAGTAGTAAAGCTTTTATAATTGTAAAGGACAATGTTTTATCAACTGATTGCAATAATGTACATTTGTTTCAACTATTAAATGAAGCAAAAATATGACTTATTTTATCTTGGTGAAAATATTGGACACAGTGTGTTGTCAAGCTTATGAGATGTGATGCAAGTGTAAGCCACTGTCACACTATTGTTCTTTTTTATAAATGTCTAATGATAATGTCAATGAGGGACTTTTAATCACTGCTATGTTGAAATTGTAACTAATATTGATACTGTTGTTGATAATATTCATTTTTGTTTCACTACTTTTGGTTTGTTGTGTTTGTGTCTCCTCTCAATTGTTGTGTGTGGTGTTTGTGTCTCCTCTCAATTGTTGTGTGTGGTGTTTGTGTCTCCTCTCAATTGTTGTGTGTGGTGTTTGTGTCTCCTCTCAATTGTTGTGTGTGGTGTTTGTGTCTCCTCTCAATTGTTGTGTGTGGTGTTTGTGTCTCCTCTCAATTGTTGTGTGTGGTGTTTGTGTCACCTCTCAATTGTTGTGTGTGGTGTTTGTGTCTCCTCTCAATTGTTGTGTGTGGTGTTTGTGTCTCCTCTCAATTGTTGTGTGTGGTGTTTGTGTCTCCTCTCAATTGTTGTGTGTGGTGTTTGTGTCTCCTCTCAATTGTTGTGTGTGGTGTTTGTGTCTCCTCTCAATTGTTGTGTGTGGTGTTTGTGTCTCCTCTCAATTGTTGTGTGTGGTGTTTGTGTCTCCTCTCAATTGTTGTGTGTGGTGTTTGTGTCTCCTCTCAATTGTTGTGTGTGGTGTTTGTGTCTCCTCTCAATTGTTGTGTGTGGTGTTTGTGTCTCCTCTCAATTGTTGTGTGTGGTGTTTGTGTCTCCTCTCAATTGTTGTGTGTGGTGTTTGTGTCTCCTCTCAATTGTTGTGTGTGGTGTTTGTGTCTCCTCTCAATTGTTGTGTGTGGTGTTTGTGTCTCCTCTCAATTGTTGTGTGTGGTGTTTGTGTCTCCTCTCAATTGCTCTGTTTATTACACTTCTGAGTGTTGCTGGCTCGGCTTTGCTTTTGGAGTTGGATTGCATTGTTATGGTATTGCTGTGTATTGTTTTGTTGGATTGATTCATTAAAAAATAAAAATAAATAAGTAAATCGATTTTGAAAAAATGAGAATTGATTCTGAATCGCACAACGTGAGAATCGCGATTCAAATTCGAATCGATTTTTTCCCACACCTCTAGTATATATATATATGTATGTATATATATATATATATATATATATATATATATATATATATATATATATATATATACATGTATGTATATATATATATATATATATATATATATATATATATATATATATATATATATATATATATATATATATATATATATATATATATATATATATATGTATATATATGTATATATATATATATATATATATGTATATATATATATATATATACACTACCGTTCCAAAGTTTGGGGTCACATGTAAATGTCCTTATTTTTGAAGGAAAAGCACTGTACTTTTCAATGAAGATAACTTTAAACTAGTCTTAACTTTACAGAAATACACTCTATACATTGCTAATGTGGTAAATGACTATTCTAGCTGCAAATGTCTGCTTTTTGGTGCAATATCTACATAGGTGTATAGAGGCCCATTTCCAGCAACTATCACTCCAGTGTTCTAATGGTACAATGTGTTTGCTCATTGGCTCAGAAGGCTAATTGATGATTAGAAAACCCTTGTGCAATCATGTTCACACATCTGAAAACACTTTAGCTCGTTACAGAAGCTACAAAACTGACCTTCCTTTGAGCAGATTGACTTTCTGGAGCATCACATTTGTGGGCTCAATTAAACGCTCAAAATGGCCAGAAAAAGAGAACTTTCATCTGAAACTCCACAGTCTATTCTTGTTCTTAGAAATGAAGGCTATTCCACAAAATTGTTTGGTTGACCCCAAACTTTTGAACGGTAGTGTATATATGTATATATATGTGTGTGTATATATATATATATATGTGTGTGTATATATATATATATATATATATATATATATATATATATATATATATATATATGTATATATATATATATATATGTATATATATATGTATATATATATATATATATGTATATATATATGTATATATATATATATATATATATATATATATATATATATACATATATATATATATATATATATATATATATATATATATATATATATATATATATATATATATATATATATATATATATATATATATATATATATATATATATATATATATGTTTTTGTATTTTTAGATTAAAAAAAAAACAACTATATTTGCCAGATTCAACCATTATTAATTTTAGGTAAATCCTTTTTGACACCACATTGGTGTTGTAGCTCACCTTTCTGTGACCTATTACTGTCCACTTCTGTCTCAGTAACAAGTTCCTTGAACATTTCTTACACAACTTATTGCATCACCACCACTGGTGCACAGGGACTATAGACTCTATTCCCTATCTCGGCTTTTAAGTTGTGTAACGGGGCTTCTTTTGCGAGCTGGAGTCAAAGCAGGAAGTGACAGCTCCTTCACAGTGCAGAGTTTTTTTTAATGGGGCATTAAAAGACAAAATGGTGCGGTTCTGCATGCCTGATTTCATCCCAGTGGGGCTCAGAAGAAGGTGTAATCATCATTGAATGGCTCAGCTTTGGTTGGCCTTATATGGACTTTGCCTATGATTAGTAACCCTTCAGAAAGACCCCACTGCAGATTAGATGTGGAATAATCCTCCAAAGGGACACAAGTACAGTATGACACGTACAAGTATCAGAAATCAAACGTGTAGATAGCTCAAAGTGAAAATAGCCTTTCCAACCTTGTCTTCTTTTCTCTGTCCAGTTGACTTAGTTTTTTTGGAACATGCATGTGTATACAACGTGATACATCACACATGCATGCATACAACATGATGCAGCACAATTTACACTTTATTTATTCAACATGTTTGAAAAGGAGTAGGAAGAAGCAGAGCTTATTTAATCCTACCCCTTTTCCTTTACATGGCAGATGTTAACACTTTTGTTCACTTCCTGTTCTCAATTTATTCACAATATAGTCCAAAAACAATAACATTAAAAATAAATAAATAATAATGAATGAAGTAAGTTATATTTCATATGGTGAGATAAATAAGATTATGTAGAAAATGAATGGATGGATTAAATCAATTCAGAATTTTTGATCATGGTTCTTCTTCTTTGTACTTTGTAAACACTTTCACTTAGAAGTGGATTATATTAATACATTGTTTGAGTTCTTTCTTTAATCCATTCCATCATTTAATTCCACATACTGAAGGTCTTAAGTGTTGTACGTGCGTACAAATGTTTGAAATTACATTTTTTAAGATTATATTTCCAGTGTTCTCTGTCCTCGACTCTTTCATTGCCAGTCAACTTTGTCTTTTTATCCTTTCACTTTTGTCCCTTCACTCCACTGACTTTCTTACTTTGCTCCCATTTTTATTGTCATTGTTGGTCTTTTTTAATTGGTGACTGGCAACAAATGACATTTTCTAGCTACTTCACCCAAAACTTGTTTCCAAGTCACCCTTACTTGACCCCACCACGATGAAGTACTCCAAATATTTAACTATCAACAACGTTTTATGTAACTATTTGTTTCGTTTGTTGGTGAAATTTGACCCTTTTACTGGGTACTGTTCCATGCACTGAATTAGTCTGATTTCTTCAATCATTTGTTTTTAAGTAAGCTTTCAACAACACCCGTAAACACTAGAGGTAGGGGAAATAATCCTTTTTTTTTTTTTAGATGCATCGCAATTCGGACACAGATTATAAAATCGATTAATATACGTTGATTTATTTATTTTAAATAAAGTAATGCAGACAGTTCTAAAATGTGTCTGACTACAGCGAGCCACTTCACCGACCAGCTCCTTTTTTATAGGGCACTTTTGTTCCAGATTTGCACACATTTTCCTTCATTTAATAAATGTCATGGGAAATAATTGACTCGTCAGTGTAGGACCAACACGTGGATCTTTAGTACATTGTGCACAGGAAAAGAAGAAGAAACAGAAGGGAGGGTGGCTGTTTACATCAGCGGTCGGCAATCCAAAATGTTGAAAAAGGACCAAAAATACAAAAAACAAATCTGTCTGGAGCCGCAAATAATTAAAAGCCTTATATAAGTCTTATAGTAATATCAATATATTATAGCTATATTAGCCTACTATCAAAATGACTTTAAAAATCGTATATAAGTGTTATAATGAAGACAACACATGATGTAAGTGTCTATATTAACCTACTATCAAAATGACTTTAAAAATCATATATAAGTGTTTTAATGAAGGCAACACATGATGTAAGTGTCTATATTAGCTATATTAGCCTACTATCAAAATGACTTTAAAAATCATATATAAGTGTTATAATGAAGACAACACATGATGTAAGTGTCTATATTAGCTATATTAGCCTACTATCAAAATGACTTTAAAAATCGTATATAAGTGTTATAATGAAGACAACACATGATGTAAGTGTCTATATTAGCCTACTATCAAAATGACTTTAAAAATCATATATAAGTGTTATAATTAAGACAACACATGATGTAAGTGTCTATATTAGCTATATTAGCCTACTATCAAAATGACTTTAAAAATCGTATATAAGTGTTATAATTAAGACAACACATGATGTAAGTGTCTATATTAGCTATATTAGCCTACTATCAAAATGACTTTAAAAGTCTTATATAAGTGTTATAATGAAGGCAACACATGATGTAAGTGTCTATATTAGCCTACTATCAAAATGACTTTAAAAATCATATATAAGTGTTATAATGAAGACAACACATGATGTAAGTGTCTATATTAGCTATATTAGCCTACTATCAAAATGACTTTAAAAATCGTATATAAGTGTTATAATAATGACAACACATGATATAAGTGTCTATATTAGCCTACTATCAAAATTACTTTAAAAATCGTATATAAGTGTTATAATTAAGACAACACATGATGTGTCTACATTAGCTATATTAGCCTACTATCAAAATGACTTTAAAAATCGTATATAAGTGTTATAATGAAGACAACACATGATGTACAGTAAGTGTCTATATTAGCTATATTAGCCTACTATCAAAATGACTTTAAAAATCGTATATAAGTGTTATAATGAAGACAACACATGATGTACAGTAAGTGTCTATATTAGCTATATTAGCCTACTATCAAAATGACTTTAAAAGTCTTATAAGTGTAGTAACGATGGCAACACATGATGTAAGTGTCTATATTAGCTATATTAGCCTACTATCAAAATGACTATGCGTCGCAGGCTGACGCAAATCTTCGTTGAAATGTAATATTTATTCTACACATTTTTACAACATTAGTAAAACTTCTCAGAGGGTGAGATAACTCCTGGAAATGACTGACGTAGAATGGCCAAAGGTATAGATGTGTGTGTCCAAGTTAAAGGAAACGTCTTCTAATGGATTTATTACAATCTTTGCAAGCTAGGTAATGTTTGCTGTGGTCTGGAACAACATGGTAACGTTTGCTGTTGTCTGGAACAACATGGCACACAAACAACTATCAGAAATGCAGCCAATGTGTCATGAAACATGGAAAAATAAATTAAATACACAGACGACATAAATAAAGGAAATTAAATTAACTCAAGTATACCTGCAATCGCGGCATAATAATGCAATATGTACATACAGCTAGCCTAAATAGCATGTTAGCATGGATTAGCTTGCAATCATGCACTGACCAAATATGCCTGATTATCACTCCACACAAGTCAATAACATCAACAAAGCTCACCTTTGTGCATTCACGCACAGTATAAAACGTTTGGTGGACAAATCGACAAAGAAGGAGTGGCATAAAACATGTCTTTCTGTGACAGCGTCGGAGAAAGTTGTACATGTAAACAAACTGTTGCGTCACAGTCCACACAACGGTGTGTCCAATTAGTAGGACAAAACGGCGCTGGCCAAATACTCTCATCAGCGAAGCATAAACACAAACATATTAAACAGTGGTAGTTCTAACAATTAGGAAGGTTTGTGTCGTGTTTGTCCTTCTACAGAAACCAAATAAAAAAATATATAAAAATACCAAGGAAGGAGGCGAAGACTCGGGCGGAGCAAAGTGAGGAAGGAAGCCCGGCTGACGTACAGGTCTGGAACTATACACGCTAGCTAAGGTTTCTGATGCTACATCCAAGATTTGTGTAAACCGGCCATAAAAGGCTTTTCATTTCTACATAATGTAAATAACGCCACTTCTTCGAGTTGTAAACAATGGAGACTTACACGCTAAAAGGTACGCTACAAGCGACATCAGGAACGCAATATAACTTACTCTTCCATTGCCAAACACAGCAGGCACCGATCCAATTAAAAGTTGTTTTTAGGAAAATCATTCTTTATTTTTCCAGAGATGCTATTGTCTTACAGTAGAAGGCTAAGCTAGCTACACAGGAAATGTACACATTTCTAATTTACCGTTTCATTGTCTCCTCCATTGCCATAAATAGTTCACACCGAGCAAGTCATTAAGTGTTTTTTTCGGAAGATCCATCTTTTGGTGAAGGTTTGTAGGTGGAGCAGGACTATTCTTGGCACACACACATGGAGCAACCACTTCTCAGCTAAACGCACATTGCCGTGGAATAAAAAAAGTTAGCCAGATACTTCGTGCTTCTTCAGATGAAACGGGAGGTTTGATTATTGTCAGGTTCAAACACCGAACTATCTACTAAACAGGACAAGAAGCAAGGAATCAAACAGACAGGATTCAATTTAGCTAATGAGGAGAGCGCGTGGAACTACACCCTCGTACAATGTCACCCCACGCTCTGAGGAAAAAGTTCCCGCGCTTCCCCATTTATTTGGCCATTCCCTGATTACATAGCTGAAGCTGCTTCTAAGGGGAGGGGTCACATTATGCAGCAGCCTAGCACTGGTTCATTAACAGTTAAAACAAAATGTGCTTGGAGCGGTGTCAGGTTCGCCCCCTCTCTGCTCGTCCGCCTTATCTTCTTGGAGACTTCGGGTCCTGATAAGGCCCCTCCCGTGGCTGTCCAGATCAGAAAAGCAAACACTTCTACGGCGAGGCGCATTCCACGGCACACAGTGGAGATTTACAAGCTGTCCGTCTTTGCTTGATAAGAACAAACAAAGCACAAGTGGATAGTAACCAGGGCAACCTGAACTGCAAGCAAACAAGTGTTGTGATAACTTATATACAATTATTCTGACAATTATTGTCCCGTGTTGGGTAACACAACTAATAACAGCATTTTCCTTCTTGCAGTCGTGTCTTGGCTATTTTGTCGTCCAAACTAAAAATGGCGGATGCCCGCAAGGCAGTTTTGGTAGATGTATACCATATATGGATAAGCCGCTGACGATGTTCCCAATTTGTGACATCACCAATTGGGAACATTCATAACGGACCGTTTGGAGGAAGTAGGCAAGATATCTCCGCAATGCCTCCACGATTTGATTTCACATTTTCAGGACTTATGCAGATCCCAAATGCACAACAACTGGTACCAATTGGTTCAGAAGCGTTGGTTTTGCATGACAGGACCCCTTTTAACACGTTAAAACATCACCGACACTACCAAATGGCTGCAAAAAGTTGTGGTTATGGAACTGAAGCCTGAAGGTTACTAATGCGAGCTTATTAGCATGTAGCATTCAGTTCTTTTATTTGTTTTTTTAATTTTTATTTTTTTTGTCCTGTCCAGCTTCTCAGGCAAATCATATAGTAGATGTAGATGATCATATAGTAGATGTAGATGATCATATAGTAGATGTAGATGATCATATAGTAGATGTAGATGATCATATAGTAGATGTAGATGATCATATAGTAGATGTAGATGATCATATAGTAGATGTAGATGATCATATAGTAGATGTAGATGATCATATAGTAGATGTAGATTATCATATAGTAGATGTAGATGATCATATAGTAGATGTAGATGATCATATAGTTGATGTAGATCAGGGGTCACCAACGCGGGCACCAGGTAGCCCGTAAGGACCAGATGAGTAGCTCGCTGGCCTGTTCTAAAAATAGCTCAAATAGCAGCACTTACCAGTGAGCTGCCTCTATTTTTTAAATTGTATTTATTTACTAGCAAGCTGGTCTCGCTTTGCCCGACATTTTTAATTCTAAGAGAGACAAAACTCAAATAGAATTTGAAAATCCAAGACAATATTTCAAAGACTTGGTCTTCACTTGTTTAAATAAATTCATTCATTTTTTTTTACTTTGCTTCTTATAACTTTCAGAAAGACAATTTTAGAGAAAAAATACAACCTTAAAAATGATTTTAGGATTTTTAAACACATATACCTTTTTACCTTTTAAATTCCTTCTTCTTTCCTGACAATTTAAATCAATGTTCAAGTAAAAAAAAAGTTTTATTGTAAAGAATAATAAATACATTTTAAATTAATTCTTCATTTTAGCTTCTGTTTTTTCGACGAAGAATATTTGTGAAATATTTCTTCAAACTTATTATGATTAAAATTCAAAAAAATTATTCTGGCAAATCTAGAAAATCTGTAGAATCAAATTTAAATCTTATTTCAAAGTCTTTTGAATTTCTTTTAAAATTTTTGTTCTGGAAAATATAGAAGAAATAATGATTTGTCTTTGTTAGAAATATAGCTTGGTCCAATTTGTTATATATTCTAACAAAGTGCAGATCGGATTTTAACCTATTTAAAACATGTCATCAAAACTGTAAAATTAATCTTAATCAGGAAAAATTACTAATGATGTTCCATAAATTATTTTTTTAATTTTTTCAAAAAGATTCGAATTAGCTAGTTTTTCTCTTCTTTTTTTCGGTTGAATTTTGAATTTTAAAGAGTCGAAGTTGAAGATAAACTATGTTTCAAAATTTAATTGTCTTTTTTTTGTGTGTTTTCTCCTCTTTTAAACCGTTCAATTAAGTGTAAATATCATTAATTATTAATAATAACATAGAGTTAAAGGTAAATTGAGCAAATTGGCTATTTATGGCAATTTATTTAAGTGTGTATCAAACTGGTAGCCCTTCACATTAATCACTACCCAGGAAGTAGCTCTTGCTTTCAAAAAGGTTGGTGACCCCTGATGTAGATGATCATATAGTAGATGTAGATGATCATATAGTAGATGTAGATGATCATATAGTAGATGTAGATGATCATATAGTAGATGTAGATGATCATATAGTAGATGTAGATGATCATATAGTAGATGTAGATGATCATATAGTAGATGTAGAGGATCATATAGTAGATGTAGATGATCACATAGTAGATGTAGATGATCATATAGTAGATGTAGATGATCATATAGTAGATGTAGATGATCATATAGTAGATGTAGATGCCCATATCGGCTGTTCACATTTACTTTACACAAGAGAAGTGTAGGATACTTCTCTTGTTGCCTTATTTGTATTTGACTTTATTAAATGTATTTATATTATCATTTGGTGCAGCCGGGCCGGAGCAGGAGGGGATAGAAAGAGAAAAAAAGGAAGACAGAGGGGGAAATTGTGGGGACAAGAGGGGGATTAGACAGAGAGACAAAAACAACAACAACAACAGAGCAACATCAGCAAATAGAACATGTACAAATATGATGGTAAAAGTGATAGCAAAGAAGCAGTAAGTGAAATAAATAATATTACAGAAATGACAATGAGCATTATTACACTACAAATGGATCAATACAAATACCAATAGAAATATCACTATTGATAATGAATAATACCAATAATTACCTCTATTATCAACAATACAGTTGTTGAAATGCAACAATACATATACGTCATGATAACTTGAGATACGAAAGAATGCAGAAAAATGGAGGGGAAGAAAGAGAAGCAACCTACATTAACCTTGTAGATTGTTATAGTATCAATAGGTTAAGCTTTGTCAGTGTGCCATGTGTTACCCAGTTTACCCTAGGGCAACAACGTTGATATATGTTTGATGAGACGTCAGTTCTTTTCTTCCCGTTGCCACAGGCGTGCGAGTGGATTGAGAAGAGATGAGCGTTGAAACTGGGACTTTTCGAAATAGAAGACCGCAAATAGTTTTACAAATCAGACTAATGTTGTGCATGGAATTGTACTTGGTGTTGTAGGCCGGAGCTGCAACCATGAACAAAGTGTCCCTCCCATGTGATTGTTGTAGTAATGGAGGGCTACCATTCTCTCTCTTCTTCTTCTCTCATTCCATCTGAGCTCTCACATTGCTGCTGTCAGGTTCATGTTGAGGCTTTGACGTCTACCTTTCTTTTGTTGCCTCGATTATTTGTCCCCTTATTTATTATATATATTTTTTTCTGTTTCCCTGACGACTTCTGTGTGTTGTCGTCAGTCTCCACGGTAACCACTCGCTGTTTCTGCGGCAATGGTAAGTTGTGTACAAACATTTATCACTGAACTGATCACCTCACCCCTAAAACGGGCCTTTTCTCTCAACACCTCCAGTCAAATGTAAAGTCTTGTTGTTCTGTCATGATCTGGGGGTAGCGCCGCACACTTTCCATGCCAGGCAGCTGTTGTACGTATCATTTTACAGTCGTCTGGATCGCGCCCGGCCCCCCACCATGCCATTAACACCTCACTGGGAATGATCGAATGTAATCACCCTCCTCTATCCGACGACACGGCTTCCCACAGTCTTTTCACTAAATGATCCATCAGTATTCATCCTCTTGATTAATACAAAATCACGGCTGCGTACGATTGTCTTTCTGTGAATGCAGACCCTCTCCCTCCTTCCATTTATTGACCTGCCTGCATTTTTGACACGTTAGTAAGTTTGACACACTTTCACAATACGTTTCTAACCTTCATAAAGTATTTCTAAGGGAGAGTTTATTATGGCTTAGGAATGTTCCAATGTTTCCAGCAAGACATCAGAATGCTGTGTAAACAACTTGAACATTTTCAAATCCTATCCTTTCCATCCATCTATTTGTTCCTTTGTCCCATTTTATTTTACACACAGTCAAATAATAGTACCTTAACCAAAAAAAATCTCCTTATTTGCTATATATATTCCACTAATGACCAGGTTCAAAATATATAAAATCATACACTTTTACTATACGTTTGCTGTGTACCCTCTGAGAACCAGCGCCCTCTGCAGTGGAACTGTTCCGGGTTTTTTTACAGGTCAAATTTTTGAAGACAAAAATCTTTCAAAGCAGTGGTGTCCAAACTACGGCCCGCGAGATGTTAATAGGAAATCTGGCCGAATGGAGATTCCAAGTCACTTTCAAAAAGTCCATTTATATGCTGCTGATTTGTCGCCATCTTGTGGACAACACGAGTAATTCAGGTCTATGACCACGTATCATGCTATGAATGCAATTACGCACAGCATTTACTTGTTTGACCCAATGCAAACAACCTCCCCTAGTCATGGTGCAAAACATTTTTAAAAATCGAAACAACACAAAATGCCAACTGACCTGGTTACATAACGAAAAGTGCCTCAACCGTTGTCTACACACAGCATTTAGTTATATGACCCAATCCAAACAACCTCCCCTAGTCATGGTGCAAAACTTTTTTAATAATCGAAACAACACAAAATGCCAACAGACCTGGTTACATAACGAAAAGTGCCTCAACCGTTGTCTACACACAGCATTTAGTTATATGACCCAATCCAAACAACCTCCCCTAGTCATGGTGCAAAACTTTTTTAAAAATCGAAACAACACAAAATGCCAACAGACCTGGTTACATAACGAAAAGTGCCTCAACCGTTGTCTACACACAGCATTTAGTTATATGACCCAATCCAAACAACCTTCCCTAGTCATGGTGCTAAAACATTTTTTTTAAAAAATCAAACCAACACAAAATGCCAACAGACCTGGTTACATAATGAAAAGTGCCTCAACCATGGTCTACACACAGCATTTAGTTATATGACCCAATCCAAACAACCTTCCCCAGTCATGGTGCTAAAACATTTTTTTTTTAAATCAAACCAACACAAAATGCCAACAGACCTGGTTACACATAACACAATTTGTGGATGTTATAAAAACATCCATGCACTATAAAAAAAAAATATCTAAATTACACCCATTGAAAATCCATTACAAAGCATGATGGGAAAAATGCAAAACACAGAAAAAAGGTAATATAGCCGAGGACATAGGAGAGGAGGGAATGATGAGATCATTTTGAAAGGAAAGTCCCAAACAAGAGGTGAGTACGTTCTTAAACTTTGTTGGCAGTCCATGACTTGGACACCAAGACTTTTAATGTGAAATATTCCACACCTTCAGCCCCCACCCCATTTGCAAGCACTGCTTCACGCCTCCGACCACCAGACAATCTCCTAAGACGTAAGACCCTGGGCGTTTGTGGTCTGTGGTTGGAAATGTGGACAAAAACAGTCTTTACGTACAAAACCCAAAATCATTGTATTCTCTTTTTATTGAGCATTTCCCCAACGTGACGACTTGTGGCTTTGATACGTACCTTGCCTAGTGGACACGTCCACTGCAGAGGCGGCCGGCTCCCAAGAGGTCACATGACATCACATTTATCTACGTAAATGGAGAGAAAAACGACAGGACAAATCATCTTAAAGCAATACTAGTTGGAAAAGAAGCCATGCCTCTCCTGCTCCCTAATCAATTGTCTAAAGCGATATATCCGTGGCTGTGTTTCGGGGTCTCTCCGATGCTGACGTTGTGTTTCCTTGTGTGTGTATGAGTAGTGGTAGTGGTAGTCCTAGTGTACTGGTCTTAGTTGCCTGGCACAGTGTCCCATCTCCATTTTCTTTCTCTCCTTTTTGGAATGAGGATTGCTCTCTCTCTCTCTCTCTCTCTCTCTCTCTCTCTCTCTCTCTCTCCCTCTCTCTCTCTCCCTCCCTCTCTCTCTCCCCATCCATCCTTTGGTGCTCTGTTTCTCAATCCACCATGAGATTTTGAGGAGAATGGTCACCAAATCTAATGGCTTTATTTGAATGATGCACCTTCATATATATTTATATTTGAATTCAAACATGTTTTTGTCTCATTGATGTACAAATCTCCCTTTTTTCTCATGTTTGTGTATGGACTGTACTTCTCACCTGCATCCTTTCCACTCCACTCACCTGTTCCATCACGTGTTTGATGTGGGCGACTGGTCTCTATGCTGCATCCGACGCTTGCTGATTGGCTGATTTTTCTTTTTTTATTGGTTGATTGCTCACTCTTGGTCATGTGATGCGCCCATATTTGGCTGCGTGTAATTTCTGTGTCATACAATTATTGATTTGGTAAAACAAATGTTTTTGCACCCCCTTTTACTCTCCCTTGTATTGTTTGTTTTTGATTTCAGGTGTTTAAACCCCACAAATATGTAGAACTGTGACTTGTTTTGTGTGGGTGTGTTGATCAGGGAGGACATAAGGAAAGTTTGAATGCTTTATTAACCTTTAACATTTTCAGATTTACCTTCCATTTTGGTCTCTGTTGATTTGCATGCCTTCTTGTCACTTTACCCAAATTCATGGATTGCACATGAAACAAACACAGCTACAAAACGACACAGATGTAGATGATATGTCCTATTTTTCGGACTATAGAGCGCCCGCACCCACTCAGCAAAAAAATATTTGTCATGTTAGCCGCAACAGCCTCAAATATATATGTTAGGAAATGAGTTATTTACACTGAAATATGCTGTAATGTAATGCTTCCAAATAACACGGCTGTAAAACGGCTGATCAAACAAAACAGAAGTCATCGTAATGGACCCACTAGCTGCGGAAACTAGCTTAAGAGGCTCAATAATTGATGGTGAATTTATGAAACAACACAAAAAAGTTAATAATACTAACACAGACACTCATAAATACATTAGCGTATTAGCTAATGCTAACGCCACCGGCTTCATTACATTACGTACAAGTATGCATGAAAACACTCCTACAGACATCACATTTAGTAAGTATGAATTGTTGTAGTTATATTCTAAAAACTTACAAATGTTGCTGGGAGTGAAGAAACCATACGAGTAGAAACGCTATGGACGGCTAGGAGATGGTACGGCACTTGTACTTCTGGTTGAAAGCTCAGTCTAAACACAACTATTTCGTGTCTTTGATTTTTTATTTGTTTTTAACTACACAGATGTACATGATTTATTGTATCTTCGGACTATGAGAGCACCGGTATATAAGACACACCCACTAAATTTTAGAAGCAAAATATATTTTTCCTATATTAGCCGCACCAAACTATAAGCCTCAAGTATATACGTTAGGAAATGAGTTGTTTACACTGAAAGATGCTGTAAATGTTTATTTACATACCATAATTGTTTCCAAATAACACGACAGTAAACATTGTGATGGACCCATTAGCTGCGAAAGCTAGCTCTCCAATTAGCTTAACAGGCTCAATAACTCCACGGTGAAGTTTTGGTGAATTTACGAAACAACACAAAAAGAATGTCCTTGTAAGTTAATAATACTGACAAAGACACTCATAAACACGTTAGCGTATTAGCTTCATTACATTACGTTACGTACAAGTATGCATGAAAACAATCCTACAGACCTCACATTTAGTAAGTAAGAATTGTTTTAGTTATATTCTAAAAACTTACAAGCGAGTGAAGAATGAAGAATCCATACGAGTAGCAACGCTATGGACGGCGAGAAGACTGATACTTCCGGTTGATAGCTCAGTCTAAACAGAAGGGCACCTGCAGTGAGCAAACTCGTCCAAAAGATGGCGCCATAGCACAAATAATAACAACTATTTACAAAAAACAAAACTATTTGCATTATGGCCGTCAGCGAAGAATAATCCATGAATTATCTGCACTGTTTTATAAGTTGCAGGGTATATAGTGTAGGAAAAAAGTAGTCCACTATTATAGCAAATAACTGTCATAAAACATCTTAACTAGTTAGGAAGCTGGTATGGATTCAAAATGCGCACGAATGCATTTAGTCCCGTCTAACGCCTGCTAAGCTAATTGAATCACTTGCCACTGACCTTGAGGGGAGTGAACCTCTTCTCCATGTGATAGAGAGGCAATATGGACATCTCCTGCTTAAAGGTCATAAATCCTTAGACTGCAGCACAGTGAGCTGGAGTCGCCTCCTAAAGCCCATCAAAGGGAGATGAGGGAAGGCTTTGAAGTTGGGAGATAATGGAGGACAGCCTCTTTAATGCCGGCCTCTTCTCCGTGTAGCCGTCCGTCCTATCTGCCAGTCAATCATCAGGTTCTTAATTGCATGACTCCAAGTAACTGTCCCACCTCTCACACAGACATTTCACATATGGTGTACAAACATTGCCCATCGTGGTGTGTGTGTGTCTGACTGTGTGTGCTTCCACTGGCAGGTGAATAACGCCACTGCCAGGGTGATGACTAACAAGAAAATGGTCAGTCCCTACCCTAATGGAGAGGCTCTGAGTACGCTGCCCTACGGTAACAACCACTCACGTCTTACATACTAGCCGTCCATTTGTGTGCGCCTTGGCTTTCCATCCAGTCCCTGACTCTCTGCCCTCCTCTCATCCAGCAGGGTGGAAACTGAGCCCTATGGTCGGGGCCGTGTACGGACCTGAGCTCTATGCAGGTCAGGCTCCTGTCATGTCTAGAGTTGTACAATATACACCCTGCGTCTGAAAAATACCCGTCTGACATTAGTAGGCTTGCAAAGGGGTGGAAAGTCTCCGGTAAATTTCCGGGAATTTACCACGGAAAGTTAAGCTCGGGAAGTTTGGAAATTTTGACCATTTTTTGATTATTCAAAGTTGGACACCGTCCATCTTATCGTGTAGAACAAGATGAGAAGCTTGTAGAACACTAATGCAATGCCACACACAGATATAAATAGTCAGTAAACAACTGGAGTAGTCTTTAAAAATATTTGACTGATGGACAAAAGAATAGAAATAAGCTAGATGAATAAATGAACAGTCAATCAGCATGCTAAATCAAACTATAAGCTACATTCTTGTATGACAACAGAAGGCAGAGGAAACTACACCTTTTCATTTAGTATTTGCTAGTTGAACTTTACACATCACAAAAAAGGTCAATTTGGATCACTAACGTTGTTAGCATAAATGAATGGGAATTAACATAGAAAAAATTAGCATCACGGCTAACGGAGAAATATTTTGGGTTCATTATGAGACTGTGGTAGTACATAAACCTAGCTAGCTAGAGATATTGGCCCCAAAATCATTGAACAAGTACAGGAACAGCTAGCTAGCTTGAGTGTAAGTCTGCTGGAGTAGTCCACAGCAAGTACACCTCTATTACACTTAAATACCATACATCAAATATATTTACCCCATCAACACTTACCTGACTGGATGAAGTCCTTGGGCTCAAATACTAGTGCTGTAGTGTGGAGCATGCTGGGAATTATCTGTGCGTGTGATGGAGGAATGCACAGTGCAGGGTTGAAATTCTACTGAATTTGCATTAAATCAGTTTTTTTAAGCTAATAATCATGCTGCAAGATCTAGCATGTTGCATTCAATGTATATTCCCATTAATTTCCCATTAATTCCCGCTAATTCCCATATATTCCCGGAATTCCCACTTTGAATATTCCTGGAATTTTGCATCACTGATCACAACATAGTAGTGTTGGCCCGATACCAATATTTTGGTACCGGCCCCAAAATTATTTAGATACTTTTTGGTACTTTTCTAAATAAAGAGGACCACAAAAAATGTCATTATTGTCTTTATTGTAACAAAAAATATTAGTGTACATGAAACATGTTTATTATTGTCATTTAGTCCTTAAATAAAATAGTGAACATACTAGACAACTTGTCTTTTAGTAGTAAGTAAACAAACAAAGACTCCTAATTAGTCTGCAGTAACATATTGTGTCATTTATACACCTATTATTTTGTACACATTATGAGGGACAAACTGTAAAAATTGATTATTAATCCACTTGTTCATTTACTGTTAATATCTGCTTATTTTCTGTTTGAACATGTTCTATCTACACTTCTGTTAAAATGTAATAATCACTTATTCTTCTCTTCTTTGATACTTGACATTAGTTTTGGATGATACCACACATTTAGGTATGGGTCCGATACTAAGTAGTTACAGGATCATACATTGGTCATATTCAAAGTCCTCATGTGTCCAGGGACATATTTACTGACTTTATAAACATAATATACATTTTCAAAAAATTAAAGAAGATGTTGTGATGCCAAAAAATATAGATGTAATCATAGTAGTATCGACTCGATAAGCTCCTGTACTTGGTATCATTACAGTGGATGTCAGGTGTAGATCCACCCATGGCGTTTGTTTACATTGTGACGCTGGTGAGCTATTGTATCCTCCTACGGTGTGTAGTGAAGCATGTTTAGCTATTCCTCGTCCTCCAGTGATAATGATACTTGTAAGAAACGTACTTTATTTGTCGCCATGGAGGCCAGGATTAGTGATTTAGAAGTACCGGTAGCTAAAACACTGGATGGATGTTAGCTGCTAGCTAGCTAGCCATGTCTGGGGACGGCAGACTGGTACTTTTCAGAGGCGGTATAGAACCGAAAATGATTCATTGGTATCGCGGTACTATACTAATACAGGTATACCCTACAACATAGTACTCATAGTTCCCCATAAAAAGGATCAAATATATACAATCCCAATCAGATAAGATTTGGGACAAGCCAGAATGAAACACCATAATAAAATAATAATAACAAATAATAAATTGCATTAAAATAAATATAGGCCAAAATAGGTACTACAGCTTATTTAGTTCTGTGATGGCAGCTGGGGCAAGACTACATCTTTTCTTTTGCTTCTTGACATTGCTGGTAATACTTGCATGTTAGGCAACGCACACGCACGGAGCATTTACTAGCAGAAACAGTGTGGAGATAGAAAAGGGAGTATGGACACAAACGATAAAGTTGACGCGAGAGGTGCTTAGCTCCTGCTCTTGTTAGCCGTTAGCCAGCTAGCGGTCCTTCTGCAGTCTGCGGTGTTTTAGCTACTTCTAAATCACTCATTCTTGCCTCCATGGCGACAAGTAAAATACGTTTCTTACAAGTACTGTTATCACTGGAGGATGAGGAATAGCTAAACATGCTTCACTACAGAAAATACAATAGCTAAAAGCAAACTAGCACTCCTGAATGTAAACAAAAGGGTTGGTCTACACAGATATTGACTGTAAAAATACCAAGTACAAGAGCCGTATATAGTTGATACTACGGTGATTACATTGATATTTTTCATCATCACAACATTTTTTTTTATTGTTTATAAACCCATGAATTATGTCCCTGGACACATGAGAACTTCAATTATGACCAATGTATGATCCTGTAACTACTTGGTATCGGATCCATACCTAAATGTGTGGTATCATCCAAAACTAATGTCAAGTATCAAAGAAGAGAAGAATAAGTGATTATTACATTTGAACAGAAGTGTAGATAGAACATGTTGAAACAAATAAACAGTCAATGATAAATGACTGTGAATGATTCAGATTCAGAAGTACTTTAGGAATTCCTGAGGGGAAATGACATTTATAGGCAACATTCCCCTTTAAACTTCATGTATATGATCTCCTACTTCCTGCATCACATGACCTCATCTCTCTCCCCCATCTTTCCAGTCCCGGGGTTCCCCTACCCTTCAGCGGCAGCAGCGGCCACCACGGCAGCAGCCGCGGCTGCCTTCCGCGGCGCTCACCTGCGGGGGCGTGGGCGGCCCGTCTACAGCGCCGTGCGAGCGGCTGTTCCTCAGCCCGCCATCCCCACCTACCCCGGGTAAGTTCCTCAGCCCGCCATCCCCACCTACCCCGGGTAAGTTCCTCAGCCCGCCATCCCCACCTACCCCGGGTAAATTCCTCAGCCCGCCATCCCAACCTACCCCGGGTAAGTTCCTCAGCCCGCCATCCCCACCTACCCCGGGTAAGTTCCTCAGCCCGCCATCCCCACCTACCCCGGGTAAGTTCCTCAGCCCGCCATCCCCACCTAAGTTCCTCAGCCCGCCATCCCCACCTAAGTTCCTCAGCCCGCCATCCCCACCTAAGTTCCTCAGCCCGCCATCCCCACCTACCCCGGGTAAATTCCTCAGCCCGCAATCCCCACCTAAGTTCCTCAGCCCACCATCCCCACCTAAGTTCCTCAGCCCGCCATCCCCACCTACCCCGGGTAAATTCCTCAGCCCGCCATCCCAACCTACCCCGGGTAAGTTCCTCAGCCCGCCATCCCCACCTACCCCGGGTAAGTTCCTCAGCCCGCCATCCCCACCTACCCCGGGTAAGTTCCTCAGCCCGCCATCCCCACCTAAGTTCCTCAGCCCGCCATCCCCACCTAAGTTCCTCAGCCCGCCATCCCCACCTACCCCGGGTAAATTCCTCAGCCCGCAATCCCCACCTAAGTTCCTCAGCCCACCATCCCCACCTAAGTTCCTCAGCCCGCCATCCCCACCTACCCCGGGTCAATTCCTCAGCCCGCCATCCCCACCTACCCCGGGTCAATTCCTCAGCCCGCCATCCCCACCTACCCCGGGTAAATTCCTCAGCCCACCATCCCCACCTAAGTTCCTCAGCCCGCCATCCCCACCTAAGTTTCTCAGCCCGCCATCCCCACCTAAGTTCCTCAGCCCGCCATCCCCACCTAAGTTCCTCAGCCCGCCACCTCCACCTAAGTTCCTCAGCCCACCATCCCCACCTAAGTTCCTCAGCCCGCCATCCCCACCTAAGTTCCTCAGCCCGCCACCTCCACCTAAGTTCCTCAGCCCGCCATCCCCACCTAAGTTCCTCAGCCCGCCATCCCCACCTAAGTTCCTCAGCCCGCCATCCCCACCTAAGTTCCTCAGCCCGCCATCCCCACCTAAGTTCCTCAGCCCGCCATCCCCACCTACCCACGGTTAAGAACATCACATGCAAGAGTGGCGTTTGGAAAGCGATCCTCTTCCAATTAGAGCCAGGGACTTCTGGTCATTTCCTGAATGTAGTTTGGCAGAGTATTTGTTTAACACAACTGTGCTCATGCAGATTCACACTTCCCTCAGGAAGCTCCTCATTGAATAAACACAGATCAGTAGATTTACATAAACACAAACATGCAGCCATCACACATTTGCTACTCATTCTGTCTGCCAGTTTAGACCACGCCCCCCGCTCATTTGATTGGTTGCTGCAAAGTCTCTGGCTTTGTCATGATGACGACTGTCAGTGTGTACATTTGTCATGACGACGACTATCAGTGTGTACATTTGTCATGACGACGACTATCAGTGTGTACATTTGTCATGATGACGACTGTCAGTGTGTACATTTGTCATGATGACGACTGTCAGTGTGTACATTTGTCATGATGACGACTGTCAGTGTGTACATTTGTCATGATGACGACTGTCAGCGTGTACAATTGTCATGATGACGACTGTCAGTGTGTACATTTGTCATGATGACGACTGTCAGCGTGTACATTTGTCATGATGACGACTGTCAGCGTGTACATTTGTCATGATGACGACTGTCAGTGTGTACATTTGTCATGATGACGACTGTCAGCGTGTACAATTGTCATGATGACGACTGTCAGCGTGTACAATTGTCATGATGACTGTCAACTTTTCATCACATCTGCATCACATCATCACATCTGCATGAGAAATCAGCTAGAGAAGAAGCGACCAATCAAATGAGCGGGGGGCGTGGTCATCCCTGCTCTGCACTAGGGTTTCTAAAGTGGCGTACATTATGTGCACTTCCCCAAACGCTGCTACAATATAGCCATGGAAGCACAACTCCATGCTTCACTTCATCACCATGGAAATATCCACAGAGGGTCAATTAAAAACAGCCCCACTTTGTTGTCATCAACACAACTTATGTGTAAACATGTCATGCATTTTGTGTTGGAGCTCGTTAGGACAATTTGTCAACACCTGAACAAGCGTCCTGTAACATTGTTCTACCTCAGAACTATGCTCTCATGAAGTGGACCAGAGTCCAGTGCTAGATGGAAAGGCCTCATTTCTAAGTGAAAGTTGTGTCTGCAGGAGTAAAATGTGCCTACACGACCAAGGTTGTGTACTCTTTCTACCAAAAACATGCACTATAGAATACATATGAGACAATTCCTCTAATTGTGGATATATTGTATTTATTTGTTGAAGTGTAAAGCAGCGGTGGAGGGTGTGTCAGTCCACGGTGGATGGTGGAGGGTGTGTCAGTCCACGGTGGATGGTGGAGGGTGTGTCAGTCCACGGTGGATGGTGGAGGGTGTGTCAGTCCACGGTGGATGGTGGAGGGTGTGTCAGTCCACGGTGGATGGTGGAGGGTGTGTCAGTCCACGGTGGATGGTGGAGGGTGTGTCAGTCCACGGTGGATGGTGGAGGGTGTGTTAGTCCATCGCCTGCCAGGCATTCAAAAATAGACCTAAAACTCATCAATCTTCACCAAGACGTGACTTTTGTCACTTGATTGACATTCACGGCACCCGAGGGTCTTGTGAGATGACGCTGGCTGCTGCCAGATCATTGTTGAGAAAAAACGACCGGCAGGAAGGCGAGAATCACAGACTCTCGCGCCGTACCTGCCGTCAAAACTGTAAAGACAGACTGCACAGTTCCTGTCTTCACAATAAAAGTGCTGCTCCATCCTGCCTGCGCTGACAAAATAAGAGTCTCAGAAAGCCAGCGCACACAAGCTAGCAAGCTACGGCATTTGCCGCCAATGTATTTCTTGTCAAATTGATCAAAAGGAGTATGGAAGCTGGACAAATAAGATGGCAAAAACCAACCACTTTCATGTGATATTGGAGTTACGAGTTAGTTCGAGTTGTTGTTAATTTTAGTTGAGTTAAATTGAATTTAGTTAATTTGAGTTGAGTTATTATGAGTTAATTAACTTGTATTAATTCAATTTGAATTAATTGTTATTTTGAGTTAACTTGAGGTCATTTGAGTTGCGTTAATTTGAGTTGATTCAAATGGACTTAATACACGTTAATTAAGAGTTATTTCGGGTTGAGTTAATACGAGTTAGTTCGAGTTGTGTTAATTTGAGGTGAGTAAAATTGTATTTAGTTAATACGAGTTAATTTGAGTTGAGTTAACTTGAGGTCATTTGAGTTGAGTTAATTCTAATTGAATTAATACGAGTTAATTTAGAGTTATTTTGAGTTGAGTTAACACGAGTTACTTCGAGTTGAGTTAAATTGAATTTAGTTAATACAAATTAATTTGAGTTGAGTTAACTTGAGGTCATTTAGGTTGAGTTAATTTCAGCTAATTCAAATTGAATTAATACAAGTTAATTAAGAGTTATTTCGAGTTGAGTTTATACGAGTTAGTTTCGTTTTGAGTTGAATTAAATGGAATTTAGTTATTACGAGTTAATTTGAGTTGAGTTAACTTTGAGGTCATTTGAGTTAAGATAATTTGAGTTAATCCGAATTGAATGAATACAAGTTAATTAAGAGTTATTTTGAGTTGAGTTAATACGAGTTGAGTTCATTTGAGTTGAGTTCATTTGAGTTAAATTGAATTGAGTTCATATCAGTTCATTTGTGTTGAGTTAATCTGAGATGATTTAATCTGAGTTAAATCGAATTGAATTAATACGAGTTAATTAAGAGTTATTTTGAGTTGCGTTTATACGAGTTAGTTCTAGTTGAGTTAATTTGAGTTGAGTTAAATTGAATTTTGTTAATACGAGTTGTTTTGAGTTGAGTTAACTTGAGGTCATCGGAGTTTAGTTAATTTGAGTTCATTCGAATTGAATAAATACGAGTAAATAAATAGTTATTTCGAGTTGAGCTAATACCAGTTAGTTCGAGTTGAGTTCATTTTAGTTTACTTAAATTTAGTTCATGAGTTCATTTTAGTTGAGATAATTTGAGTTAAATTGAATGTAGTTAATGTGATTTAATCCGAGTTGATTTAATCTGAGTTAATTCAAATTGAATGAATACAAGTTAATTAAGAGTTATTTCGAGTTGAGTTAATACGAGTTAGTTCGAGTTGAGTTCATTTGAAAAAGTATGGAAGCTGGACAAATAAGATGGCAAAAAGCAAGCACTGGCATGTGGTATTGGACAGGAAGGAGGACTTTGTGTCTCCTCCATGTGAAGAAGTGGAGGTTATCATCACTATGTAGGTTATCATCACTATGTAAGTTATCATCACTATGTAGGTTATCATCACTATGCAGGTTATCATCACTATGTAAGTTATCAACACTATGTAGGTTATCATCACTATGTAGGTTATCATCACTATGTAGGTTATCATCACTATGTAAGTTATCATCACTATGTAGGTTATCATCACTATGTAAGTTATCATCACTATGTAGGTTATCATCACTATGTAAGTTATCATCACTATGTAGGTTATCATCACTATGTAAGTTATCATCACTATGTAAGTTATCATCACTATATAAGTTATCATCACTATGTAAGTTATCATCACTATGTAAGTTATCATCACTATGTAGGTTATCATCACTATGTAAGTTATCATCACTATGTAAGTTACCATCACTATGCAGGTTATCATCACTATGTAGGTTATCATCACTATGTAGGTTATCATCACTATGCAGGTTATCATCACTATGTAAGTTATCATCACTATGTAAGTTATCATCACTATGTAGGTTATCATCACTATGTAAGTTATCATCACTATATAAGTTATCATCACTATGTAAGTTATCATCACTATGTAAGTTATCATCACTATATAAGTTATCATCACTATGTAGGTTATCATCACTATGTAAGTTATCATCACTATGTAAGTTACCATCACTATGCAGGTTATCATCACTATGCAGGTTATCATCACTATGCAGGTTATCATCACTATGTAGGTTATCATCACTATGTAGGTTATCATCACTATGTAAGTTACCATCACTATGTAAGTTATCATCACTATGTAGGTTATCATCACTATGTAAGTTATCATCACTATGTAGGTTATCATCACTATGCAGGTTATCATCACTATGTAAGTTATCATCACTATGTAAGTTATCATCACTATGCAGGTTATCATCACTATGTAGGTTATCATCACTATGTAGGTTATCATCACTATGTAAGTTATCATCACTATGCAGGTTATCATCACTATGTAGGTTATCATCACTATGTAGGTTAGCATCACTATGTAGGTTATCATCACTATGTAAGTTATCATCACTATGTAAGTTAGCATCACTATGTAGGTTATCATCACTATGTAAGTTATCATCACTATGTAGGTTATCATCACTATGTAGGTTATCATCACTATGTAAGTTATCATCACTATGTAGGTTATCATCACTATGTAAGTTATCATCACTATGTAGGTTATCATCACTATGTAAGTTATCATCACTATATAGGTTATCATCACTATGTAAGTTACCATCACTATGCAGGTTATCATCACTATGTAAGTTATCATCATTATGTAAGTTATCATCACTATGTAGGTTATCATCACTATGCAGGTTATCATCACTATGTAGGTTATCATCACTATGTAGGTTATCATCACTATGTAGGTTATCATCACTATGTAGGTTATCCTCACTATGTAAGTTATCATCACTATGTAGGTTATCATCACTATGCAGGTTATCATCACTATGTAAGTTATCATCACTATGTAAGTTATCATCACTATGCAGGTTATCATCACTATGCAGGTTATCATCACTATGTAGGTTATCATCACTATGTAAGTTATCATCACTATGCAGGTTATCATCACTATGTAAGTTATCATCACTATGTAGGTTATCATCACTATGTAAGTTATCATCACTATGTAAGTTAGCATCACTATGTAGGTTATCATCACTATGTAAGTTATCATCACTATGTAGGTTATCATCACTATGTAAGTTATCATCACTATGTAGGTTATCATCACTATGTAGGTTATCATCACTATGTAAGTTATCATCACTATGTAGGTTATCATCACTATGTAAGTTATCATCACTATGTAGGTTATCATCACTATGTAAGTTATCATCACTATGTAGGTTATCATCACTATGTAAGTTATCATCACTATGTAAGTTATCATCACTATGTAGGTTATCATCACTATGTAAGTTATCATCACTATGTAGGTTATCATCACTATGTAAGTTATCATCACTATGCAGGTTATCATCACTATGTAAGTTATCATCACTATGTAAGTTATCATCACTATGTAGGTTATCATCACTATGCAGGTTATCATCACTATGCAGGTTATCATCACTATGTAAGTTATCATCACTATGTAGGTTATCATCACTATGTAGGTTATCATCACTATGTAAGTTAGCATCACTATGTAAGTTAGCATCACTATGTAGGTTATCATCACTATGTAAGTTATCATCACTATGTAGGTTATCATCACTATATAGGTTATCATCACTATGTAAGTTATCATCACTATGTAAGTTATCATCACTATGTAGGTTATCATCACTATGTAAGTTATCATCACTATGTAGGTTATCATCACTATGTAAGTTATCATCACTATGCAAGTTATCATCACTATGCAGGTTATCATCACTATGTAAGTTATCATCACTATGCAAGTTATCATCACTATGTAGGTTATCATCACTATGTAAGTTATCATCACTATGTAGGTTATCATCACTATGTAAGTTATCATCACTATGTAGGTTATCATCACTATGTAGGTTATCATCACTATGTAAGTTATCATCACTATGTAGGTTATCATCACTATGTAAGTTATCATCACTATGTAGGTTATCATCACTATGTAAGTTATCATCACTATATAGGTTATCATCACTATGTAAGTTATCATCACTATGTAGGTTATCATCACTATGTAAGTTATCATCACTATGTAGGTTATCATCACTATGTAAGTTATCATCACTATGCAGGTTATCATCACTATGTAAGTTATCATCACTATGTAAGTTATCATCACTATGTAGGTTATCATCACTATGCAGGTTATCATCACTATGCAGGTTATCATCACTATGTAGGTTATCATCACTATGTAAGTTATCATCACTATGTAGGTTATCATCACTATGTAGGTTATCATCACTATGTAAGTTAGCATCACTATGTAAGTTAGCATCACTATGTAGGTTATCATCACTATGTAAGTTATCATCACTATGTAGGTTATCATCACTATGTAGGTTATCATCACTATGTAAGTTATCATCACTATGTAAGTTATCATCACTATGTAGGTTATCATCACTATGTAAGTTATCATCACTATGTAGGTTATCATCACTATGTAAGTTATCATCACTATGCAAGTTATCATCACTATGTAAGTTATCATCACTATGTAAGTTATCATCACTATGTAAGTTATCATCACTATGTAGGTTATCATCACTATGTAGGTTATCATCACTATGTAGGTTATCATCACTATGTAAGTTATCATCACTATGTGAGTTATCATCACTATGTAAGTTATCATCACTATGTAGGTTATCATCACTATGTAAGTTATCATCACTATGTAAGTTATCATCACTATGTAGGTTATCATCACTATGTAAGTTATCATCACTATGTAGGTTATCATCACTATGTAGGTTATCATCACTATGTAGGTTATCATCACTATGTAAGTTATCATCACTATGTAAGTTATCATCACTATGTAAGTTATCATCACTATGTAAGTTATCATCACTATGTAAGTTATCATCACTACTGTCTGATTGCAATCAATGCAAGTCATCACAATCATAGCAACTTATATTCTTGTCTTCATGAAAGAAACATGCTTGTATTATTAAATGTGAGGGAAGAGTGGATGGTGAGATCGACAGGCGGATCGGTGCAGCGTCTTCAGTCGATCCGTTGTGGTGAAGAAGGAGCTGAGCCAGAAGGCAAAGCTCTCAATTTAGCGGTCGATCTACGTTCCCATCCTCACCTATGCTCATGAGCTTTGGGTTATGACCGAAAGGACAAGCTCACGGGTACAAGCGGCCCAAATGAGTTTAGAGATGGGATGAAAAGATCTGTCATCCGGGAGGAGATGAAAGTAAAGCCTCCACATGGAGAGGAGCCAGATGAGGTGGTTCAGGATGCCACCTAGGGAGGTGTTTAGGGCACGTCCGACCGATAGGAGGCCATGGGGAAGACATGTTGGGAAGACCATGTCTCCCGGCTGACCTGGGAACACCTCGGGATCCCAGGGAGGAGCTGGACCAAGTGGCTGGGGAGAGGGAAGTCTGGGCTTTTCTGCTTAGACTGCTGCCCCCGCGACCCCACCTCGGATAAGTGGAAGAAGATGGTTTTGTTTGATAAAATTCTACCCAAACATTTCATAAAAACAAGAGAAGTATCCAACACTTCTCTTTTATTTACACCTTACTTTTATTTACATCTTACTTCCTTCCCTTTCGGGCCAAAAACGTAAAATTACAAGACTGATCATTTAAAAGTAAACTTTTTTTCAGGCCATACCTCGTTTAAAAAAAACAACATTTAAGAAAGAAATGAGGCTTGTTTTAAAATCTTCTTTATTTGTAGTGTCTTGTTCCCTTTTACTACGAGGCAAGCTATTCTTTGAATTGAATGAAGAATAATAATAATAATAATAATAAAGTATTCAAATAACACAGCATGTGACGTCGAAGAAGCTCTGCGGGGAAATATTTCCAGACAGGAAGTGACCTCATCTTGGCGGGTCCTTGGCATGACACGCAGCATGCTTTAGTTTGTAGTACATATATTCTGAGGTTTTACATGCGCACTTTTATAAAGGAGGCTTTTTCTAAATCTTATTTGCCCAGGAAGAAAATCCCATTGAGATGAAAAAGTCCTGGCAGCAGATGAACACATGAAAATGACAGGATGGACATCAAGTCAAACACTTACACATAACTCAGCTCCCTTCCAATGTTTACATTTAAAAGCATTTAAGGATAAACCTTCAGTCACTGCTGCCCCCTGTTGGTGGGGAGGATGACTACATCTTGTTCAGGTCTTTGACAAATTGTCTTTTTTAATGAAAGTTGTTATCCTGCATGCTGCATGGGTGTGAAATAACTCTCTCTCTCTCTCTCTCTCTCTCTCTCTCTCTCTCTCTCTCTCTCTCACCCACCATGCTTTTTGGGACTGTGCACCACCTTTTTTGCACCACTCCACAACCTCCCCCGCCCCATCATGCCTCCTCTCTCTCTCTCTCTCTCTCTCTCTCAGTGTGGTGTATCAGGATGGGTTTTACGGCGCTGCAGACTTATATGTAAGTAACCTCACCTCCCACCGGCACACCCGTCCCTCACAGCTTCCTCCCGCTCTTTCCCTCTGGGTGTGATTGGGCATGTTTTGGCAACACAGAGTGGACAAGGTGACACTCCCACTCCCACTCCTTACGCTTTCTGTTGACAGTCTTGGGAAATGGTTGAGTTTGCCTGCAGCTCAGGTCAAAGGAAGTTGATGTCATTGGAGTTTGAGGGTGTGAACGCCGCTGCTCTGTGGGCGGATGACCAAAGTCTAAGGTCTATGACCAAAGTGTGTGACCAGGCTTGTTTGTGTTCTCTCTATAGACTAGTGTTTCAGGACTCAGTCCTTAGTCCCAGGGTGCCTCAGGTAGGCTCCACTACAGTGTGCATTGCTTTCCTTCTGATCTGGCCTGGAACCTGATGTCTTTTAGTCCATGCTTCCAATTATTCTGCTTTATTCTTTCTACTAACTCACTGAAAACGCCACTTGTTTCGATTGTGGACCAGGACTTTGTTTGTTTCTCTACTAAACCACTAAATGCCATTCATTCTCTCACTGATCTCTTTGGTCTGGTTGAGCAGTTTTTGCAGAATTGACCATCACTCTTATTTCTATGCTGAATAAAACGTGTTAAAAATGTACCGAAGCGTTTAAAAGCTAAGTTCTTCTGATCTTCCTATCCAATAGCAGACCTGCCAACATTGGACTTAGACAACTTTATTGATCCACAAGGGACATTGTTCCACACAGTAGCCCACTTACTAAGGATGGAAAGGATAATGCAGGTATAAAGTAGACAAAAAATGTACCGCAGTGGCAATATAAAATATAACATATGTAATATTTACATATTACATATACAGTATAATGTATATACTGATATATTATTCTATTATATCCTCTTTATATAATATATACAATGACCATGTACAATATTACAGTATCAGCTGCTGCATAAGATAGAGAGTAGATCCAGCAGAAAATAGACATGATAAATAAAGAGAGGTAGCAAACATGTCAGGTAATAGACAGATATCATCTATTGCTGTATGGCCAGTGTTTTATACAGCTGGATGAAGGACTTCTTGAATCCAACACTGTGGGAACCAAGCTGAAGGAGCCTGTTGGAGTATGAACTCTGGCAATAATTCAAATGACTAAAATATGGTAAATATTGGACATATTACATATTGTTATGATGGTGTCTGTTACTACATGATATATATACTTGCAGTGTGTATATTGTACATATTACATATTGTTATGAAGGTGTCTGTTACTACATGATATATATACTTGCAGTGTGTATATTGTACATATTACATATTGTTATGAAGGTGTCTGTTACTACATTATATATATACTTGCAGTGTGTATATTGTACATATTACATATTGTTATGATGGTGTCTGTTACTACATTATATATATACTTGCAGTGTGTATATTGTACATATTACATATTGTTATGAAGGTGTTTGTTACTACATTATATATATATATAGTTACAGTGTGTATATTGTACATATTACATATTGTTATGAAGGTGTCTGTTACTACATGATATATATACTTGCAGTGTGTATATTGTACATATTACATATTGTTATGAAGGTGTCTGTTACTACATGATATATATACTTGTAGTGTGTATATTGTACATATTGTTATGAAGGTGTCTGTTACTACATGATATATATACTTGCAGTGTGTATATTGTACATATTACATATTGTTATGAAGGTGTTTGTTACTACATTATATATATATATAGTTACAGTGTGTATATTGTACATATTACATATTGTTATGAAGGTGTCTGTTACTACATGATATATATACTTGTAGTGTGTATATTGTACATATTGTTATGAAGGTGTCTGTTACTACATGATATATATACTTGCAGTGTGTATATTGTACATATTACATATTGTTATGAAGGTGTCTGTTACTACATTATATATATACTTGCAGTGTGTATATTGTACATATTACATATTGTTATGAAGGTGTCTGTTACTACATGATATATATACTTGCAGTGTGTATATTGTACATATTACATATTGTTATGAAGGTGTCTGTTACTACATGATATATATATACTTGCAGTGTGTATATTGTACATATTACATATTGTTATGAAGGTGTCTGTTACTACATGATATATATACTTGCAGTGTGTATATTGTACATATTACATATTGTTATGAAGGTGTCTCACACACAGCAGTTTAGTCCCACAGCAGGGTGTGAGTTTAGTCCCACATCAGGGTGTGAGTTTAGTCCCACATCAGGGTGTGAGTTTAGTCCCACAGCAGGGTGTAAGACGCTGACCAGGGGCTCAAATTAAAGACGTTTCGAGTGTTATTCAAGCATGTGCCCACCAGCTGTTGCATGTGGACATTCTGCTAACAGCCTCCCTCTCCACACGTCTTCCACTCACCCAGAAGGCCTCGCTGTTTGTTCCCTGAATAACCTGCCTCACCTGCTACATTACCAACGTCTTCTGCTCAATGCACACCTTTGTGCTGTTTGGAGGACCTTTCAACTCTCATCTGAAGTGTCAGCATAGGCCCGTCTGTGTGTGTCTGTGTCTGTGTCTGTGTGTGTGTGTGTGTGTGTGTGTGTGTGTGTGTGTGTGTGTGTGTGTGTGTGTGTGTGTGTGTGTGTGTGTGTGCGTGTGTGTTCCTTTTTCCAAGTCTGCCCCATTCTTTGCTGTGTCCAGCAAATGGTCCAACTATAGCAGTGTTTTTCAACCACTGTGCCGCGGCCGTGAGATATTGTCTGGTGTGCCGTGGGAAATTATGCAACTTCACCTAATTGGTCCAAAAAAATATTTTTTTGCAAATCAATAATTATAATAATGTGACGTCTAGTGCAGTGTTTTTTGCTATGTAAAAAGTTAATGTAAGGCTTAATGAACAAAAGGCAAGTCCCGCTAGGAAAAGGCACTGAAGCATAGGGATGGCTGTGCAAAACAAAAGTAAAACTGAGCTGGCTACAAAGTAAACAATAACAGAATGCTGGACGACAGCAAAAACTTACAGCGTGTGGAGCGGAGACGGCGTCCACCAAGTACATCCGTACATGACATGACAATCAACAGTGTCCCCACAAAGAAGGATAGCGTACGCACAACTTAAACAGTCTTGATTGCGAAAACAAAGCAGGTGCGGGGAATAGAACTCAAAGGAAGGCGTGAAGCTGCCACAGGAGAACACCAACAAAACAGGAAGGGTCACCAAATGAACAGCGCAAGACCGAGACTAAAGCACTACACATAGGAAACAACAACAAACTCAAAATAAGGCACGACGACCTGGTGGAGTTTCATTTTGTAACCTTTTCTGCGGGTGGTGTGCCTCCGTATTTTTTTTTTATGAAAAAAATGTGCCTTGGCTCAAAAAAGGTTGCAAAACACTGAAGTATAGTATAAATATTCATGGTGTGAATGCTCCAACATGCTTTACTACACCAACTTTCATCTACTTATTCAACTTCAACTTATTCTTATTCTTCTCCACATTTTGGTGCGCTCCACCTTCCACATGTTTCACCAACTTCAAACTGTTCAGCCTGTCCGGGAATTGCCGGCTTTTCCTTGACAAATTCCAAAAATTCCCAGATTTCCCATTCAAAATGAATTGGCCATTTTCCAAACTTCCACCATTATTACATTTTTCAACATTTTCAAACCATTCCACCTTCGACAGTTGGTAGAGCGGCCGTGCCAGCAACTTGAGGGTTCCAGGTTCGATTCCCTCTTCCGCCATCCTAGTCACTGCCGTTGTGTCCTTGGGCAAGACACTTGACCCACCTGCTCCCAGTGCCACCCACACTGCTTTAAAGGCCTACTGAAATGATTTTTTTAAATTTAAACGGGAATAGCAGATCCATTCTATGTGTCATACTTGATCATTTCGCGATATTGCCATATTTTTGCTGGAAGGATTTAGTAGAGAAAATCGACGATAAAGTTCGCAACTTTTGCTCGCTGATAAAAAAAAAGCCTTGCCTGTAGCGGAAGTAGCGTGACGTCACAGGAGCTAGTATTCCTCACAATTCCCCGTTGTTTACAATGGAGCGAGAGAGATTCGGACCGAGAAAGTGACGATTACCCCATTAATTTGAGCGAGGATGGAAGATTCGTGGATGAGGAACGTTACAGTGAATGACTTGAGAGGCAGTGATGGACGTATCTTTTTTCGCTCTGACCGTAACTTAGGTACAAGCTGGCTCATTGGATTCCACACTCTCCTTTTTCTATTGTAGATCACAGATTTGTATTTTAAACCACCTGGGATACTATATCCTCTTGAAAATGAGAGTCCAGAACGCAAAATGGACATTCAGTGCCTTTTATCTCCACGACAATACATCGGCGAAATGCTTTAGCTACGAGCTAACGTGATAGCATCGTGCTTTAACTGCATATAGAAACAAAAAAAATAAACCCCTGACTGGAAGGATAGATAGAAAATCAACAATACTATTAAACCGTGGACATGTAAATACACGGTTAATGCTTTCCAGGCTGGCGAAGGTTAACAATGCTGTGCTAACGACGCCATTGAAGCTAACTTAGCAATCGGACTGCACAGAGCTATGCTAAAAACATTAGCTCTCCACCTACGCCAGCCAGCCCTCATTTGCTCATCAACACCCGTGCTCACCTGAGTTCCAGCGATCGGCAGAAGGACGAAGGACTTCACCCGATGCGTTTGGCGGCCCGGAGACGTAGGAAGTCAAGGTGAAGTCGGCGGCTAGCGCGGCTAGCGCGGCTAGCGCGGCTAGCGCTCCAACAAAGTCCTCCTGGTTGTGTTGCTGTAGTCCGCTGCTAATACACTGATCCCACCTACAACTGTCTTCTTTGCAGCCTTCATTGTTCATTAAAAAAATTGCAAAAGATGTCCAGAATACTGTGGAATTATGAAATGAAAACAGAGCTTTCTGTATAGGATTCTACGGGGTACCATAACTTCCGTTACTCGGACTTCGTCACGCGCATACGTCATCATACCGCGATGTTTCAGCCGGATATTTCCCGGGAATTTTAAAATCTCACTTTATAAGTTAACCGGGCCGTATTGGCATGTGTTGCAATGTTAAGATGTCATCATTGATATATAAACTATCAGACTGCGTGGTCGCTAGTAGTGGCTTTCAGTAGGCCTTTAAATGGAACTTACATATTGGCTTTCACTATGTAAAGCGCTCTGAGTCACTAGAGAAAAGCGCTATATAAATATAATTAATTTCACTACATTTTTTTTACCATGAATTGATGAACGTGGACTTAAACAGGTTGAACAACTTATTGGGGTGTTACCATTTAGTGGTCAATATGTAGTGTACTGTGCAATCTACTAATACAAGTCTCAATCAGTCAATCAAAACAAATTCCACCATTCTGGAAATTCATATTTCCCCTTTTCCAAGTTCCAAAAAATTCCAGGATTTTCCAGAATTCCTAGTTTTCTAGAGCCCTATTTCCAGCCTTTTTTCTGTGGACTACTCCTTCCACACTTCAAGCCGTCCAAACATTCCTCTTAAACAAAGTCGGTTTTCTCAACTGGAAAAAATCCCTGTTTTCCAACTTTAACACATTCCTCCTTTTTGGAAATTCAAACTACCCTTTTTCCAAGTTCAAAAAAATTCCAGATTTTTCCCGAAATTCCCTAATACCATTTACTACTTCAACATTTCTTGCCCCATTTGAACAATTCCAACACCAACCAATTCAGCTCATTTAGGACATTGATGGGCTTAATCATTTTTTTTTTAAATCCCGCTTTTTCCCAAATTTCCAGGAAGTTCCCATTGAAATGAATGGGACATTTTCCCAAGTTGCACAATTCCCACATTTTTCAACCTATTCAAACAATTCCAACATCAACACATTCCACTCATCCTGGACATTCAAACTAACACTTTCCCAAGTTCCAAACCAAATTCCGGTTTTCCTGGAAATTCAAACTCTTCAACATTCAAACCATTTCAGCATTTAAACGATTTCTACATTCATCCTACAAATCCATTAGCATTTCAGTTCAGCGTCAGCTTTTCAACATTGAAACTATTCTTACAACATTCTGTCAGCATTTCAGTTCAACTTCAGCATTGGAGCGTTCTCACACAATTCCTCCAGGAAGTTCCTCTTCTAGTTCAACTTCTTCTTCTTCTTCTTCTCCACATTTTGGCATGCTCTACCTTCCACATTTTTCACCCGATTCAAAGCGTTCCAACTTCAAACTGTTCAGCCTATTCAGGAATCGCAGGCTTTCCCTTGACAAACTCCTCAAATTCCCAGATTTCCCAAAATTCCAAGTTTTCCGGGACATTTTTCCCATTCAATATGAATTGGCCATTTTTCAAACTTCCACCATTTCCACATTTTTCAACCGATTCAAACCATTCACCCTTCGACACATTCCACTCATCCTGGAAATTTAAACTACCTTTTTTCCAAGTACAAAAAAATTCCAGGAATTCCCAGAATTCCCGTTTTTTTCAAACCCTTTTTTGACCCTTTATTCTGGCGACTACTCCTTCCACATTTTTCAACCGTTCCACCATCAAAACATTTCTTTTAATCAGGGAAAAAAACAAAGTTGTTTTTTGAACTGGAAAAATGACCGGTTTCCAGGAATTCCTTAATACCATTTCTTAATTACAAATGCTCCTTCATCAACATATCTTGACCTTTTTGAAACATTCCAACACCAACCATTTTAATTCATTCAGAACATTCAAGTTTTTTACCATTTTCCAAAAAATTCCCACTTTTCCCGAAAATTCCCCAATTTTTGGGGATACTCCCATTGAAATGAACGGGACATTCTTCAAAGTTCCACAACTCCCACATTTTTCATCTGATTCAAACTGTTCCAACTTCAAAATATTCTGCCTGTTTGGGAATTGTGTGCTATACTTCAACAATTCTAAAAAAATTTCCAGGATTTCAGTTCAACTTCAGCATTGGAGCGTTCACACACAATTCCTCCAGGAAGTTCCTCTTCTAGTTCAACTTCTTCTTCTTCTTCTTCTCCACATTTTGGCGCGCTCTACCTTCCACATTTTTCACCCGATTCAAAGCGTTCCAACTTCAAACTGTTCAGCCCATTCAGGAATCGCAGGCTTTCCCTTGACAAACTCCTCAAATTCCCAGATTTCCCAGAATTCCAAGTTTTCCGGGACATTTTTCCCATTCAATATGAATTGGCCATTTTTCAAACTTCCACCATTTCCACATTTTTCAACCGATTCAAACCATTCACCCTTCGACACATTCCACTCATTCTGGAAATTTAAACTACCTTTTTTCCAAGTTCAAAAAAATTTCAGGAATTCCCAGAATTCCCGTTTTTTTCAAACCCTTTTTTGACCCTTTATTCTGGCGACTACTCCTTCCACATTTTTCAACCGTTCCACCATCAAAACATTTCTTTTAATCAGGGAAAAAAACAAAGTTGTTTTTTGAACTGGAAAAATGACCGGTTTCCAGGAATTCCTTAATACCATTTCTTAATTACAAATGCTCCTTTTTCAACATAACTTGACCTTTTTGAAACATTCCAACACCAACCATTTTAATTCATTCAGAACATTCAAGTTTTTTACCATTTTCCAAAAAATTCCCGCTTTTCCCGAAAATTCCCCAATTTTTGGGATACTCCCGTTGAAATGAACGGGACATTCTTCAAAGTTCCACAACTCCCACATTTTTCATCTGATTCAAACTGTTCCAACTTCAAAATATTCTGCCTGTTTGGGAATTGTGTGCTATACTTCAACAATTCTAAAAAAAATTCCAGGATTTCAGTTCAACTTCAGCATTGGAGCGTTCACACACAATTCCTCCAGGAAGTTCCTCTTCTAGTTCAACTTCTTCTTCTTCTTCTTCTCCACATTTTGGCGCGCTCTACCTTCCACATTTTTCACCCGATTCAAAGCGTTCCAACTTCAAACTGTTCAGCCCATTCAGGAATCGCAGGCTTTCCCTTGACAAACTAAATAAATAAATAAATAAATAAATAAACACTCCTACAGACATCAGACATGGGACGTTTTTGCAAGCAAGAATAGTTATAGTTATATTGTAAAACTTACCAATGTTGCTTGAAGTGATTTGTTAGCATATTAGCTAATGCTAACGACGCTAGCTTGATCACATCACGATGGCACGTACAAGTATAAATAAACACTCCTACAGACATCACACATGGGACGCTTTAGTAAGCAAAAATTGTTTTAGTTATATTGTAAAGCTTACCAACGTTGCTTGGAGTGATTTGTTAGCATATTAGCTAATGCTAACGACGCTAGCTTGATCACATCACGATGGCACGTACAAGTATAAATAAACACTCCTACTGACATCAGACATGGGACGTTTTTGCAAACAAGAATAGTTATAGTTATATTGTAAAACTTACCAATGTTGCTTGAAGTGATTTGTTAGCATATTAGCTAATGCTAACGACGCTAGCTTGATCACATCATGATGGCACTTACAATTATAAATAAACACTCCTACTGACATCAGACATGGGACGTTTTTGCAAACAAGAATAGTTATAGTTATATTGTAAAACTTACCAACGTTGCTTGAAGTGATTTGTTAGCATATTAGCTAATGCTAACGACACTAGCTTGATCACATCATGATGGCACGTACAAGTATAAATAAACACTCCTACAGACATCACACATGGGACGCTTTAGTAAGCAAAAATTGTTTGTTATATTGTAAAGCTTACCAACGTTGCTTGGAGTGATTCGTTAGCATATTAGCTAATGCTAACGACGCTTGCTTGATCACATCATGATGGCACGTACAATTATAAATAAACACTCCTACAGACATCACACATGGGACGTTTTTGCAAGCAAGAATAGTTATAGTTATATTGTAAAACTTACCAACGTTGCTTGAAGTGATTTGTTAGCATATTAGCTAATGCTAACGACGCTAGTTTGATTACATTACGATAGCACGTACAAATACGCTTGAAAACACTCCTACAGACACCTCACATTTAGCAAGTAAGAATAGTTTGAATTATATTGTAAAACTAACAAACGTTGCTTGGAGTGATGAATAAAGAACCCATACGAGTAGAAACGCTATGGATGGCTTGAAGGCTGAACGGCACAAACGATAATACACCTAATTAGTTTATTTGCTTGTTTTTATATATAAAAAAAATAAAATACAAAACCTTCTTGCGTTACGGCTGTCAGCGAAGACAAATCCATGTATTATCCGCACCGTTTTATAAGCTGCAGGGTTCGAAGCGCAGGAAAAAGTAGCGGCTTATAGTCCGGGATTAAAGGTATTAAGAATGACATTTGTGTTCCATTCTGCGATTCATGGCATGTTTGTTGTACTTCCTGGTCATAGAGACTAATAAAGTATAGAACATAATACATTCATTGTAGTCTAGTCCTCCAGGGAGACCCTTCAGTGTGTGTGTGTGTGTGTGTGTGTGTTTCCAGGGGGGCTATCCTGCTGCTGCCGCCGCCGCCGCCGCTGCTGCCTATCGCTATGCTCAACCCGCGGCCGTAACCGGAGCAACCGCCGCAGCTGCTGCATACAGTGACAGGTGAGGACACACCTGGGCTGCAGAGCTCCTCAAGCAAGTCAGAGTTGCTCTCTTGTAAAATGGCCAAGAAAACTCTTCTATCTTAAAATCAACGTTGAAATGAATTGAAATCACTTGAATTGGAATGACCAGGCAGCTAAAATGTGCCAAACATGGATAAGTGTGGAGAGTGTTATTTCCCATCATGCTTTGTAATGGATTGAAATGGGTGTCATTTAGAATTGTGTAATGAGCAGGTTGTGTTGTGTTGTGTGACCATGTCTGTTGACTTTTTGTGTTTTTTTCACCATGACTAGGGAAGCTTGTTTCCTTTTGGTCATATAAATACATTTTGCGCGCCATTTAATTCAGAGTATAATTAAAGCCCCTTGACCTGAATTACTCACGTTGTCCACAAGATGGCGACAAAGTAACGGCTTCAAATTTGTCAGGCTTTTAAAGGCCTACTGAAATGAATTTTTTTTATTCAAACGGGGATAGCAGATCTATTCTATGTGTCATACTTGATCATTTCGCGATATTGCCATATTTTTGCTGAAAGGATTTAGTATAGAACAACGACGATAAAGATCGCAACTTTTGCTCTCTGATAAAAAAAGGCTTGCCCCTACCGGAAGTAGCGTGACGTAGTCAGTTGAACATATACGCAAAGTTCCCTATTGTTTACAATGATGGCCGCATGAAGTGAGAGAGATTCGGACCGAGAAAGCGACAATTTCCCCATTAATTTGAGCGAGGATGAAAGATTTGTGGATGAGTAAAGTGCAAGTGAAGGACTAGAGGGCAGTGGAAGTGATTCAGATAGGGAAGATGCTGTGAGAGGCGGGGGTGACCTGATATTCAGCTGGAAATGACTACAACAGTAAATAAACACAAGACATATATATACTCTATTAGCCACAACACAACCAGGCTTATATTTAATATGACACAAATTAATCCCACATAAAAACACCTAGGTGTTTGTTATGCTAGCTCCTAGCTACTAGCTCGAGCTAGTTATAGCTTGAGCGGGTAATATGGACGGGATCCTGTATATATAACCAGCCAATACAATACAAACACCTGCACAACACACACACTCACTCAGCCCAAACAACCGTTCACCTAACCCAAGGTTCATAAAGCTTATATATTTAACCAAAGTTACGTACGTGACACGCACGTACGGGCAAGCAAATGTTTGGAAGCGCGCGGGTGGGACCTGATATTCAGCTGGGAATGACTACAACAGTAAATAAACACAAGACATATATATACTCTATTAGCCACAACACAACCAGGCTTATATTTAATATGCCACAAATTAATCCCGCATAACAAACACCTAGGTGTTTGTTATGCTAGCTCCTAGCTACTATCTTGAGCTAGTTATAGCAAGCGATCAAATGTTTGGAAGCGTACTCACGGTATCGCGTCTGCGTCTGTTAACGAAGTCAAAGTCCTCCTGGTAAGAGTCTCTGTTGTCCGAGTTCTTCCATCTTGACTGCATCTTTCGGGAATGTAAACAAAGAAACGCCGGCTGTGTTGTGTTGCTGACTTCCCTCGCAAAATACTCCGCTTCGCACCGACTTTCTTCTTTGCTTGCTCAGCTTCTTTCTCCATAATGCAATGAACATAATTGCAACAGATTCACCAACACAGATGTCCAGAATACATCCAGAATGAGATGAAAACAGCTATTTTGTATTGGATTCAATGGCGTCCCAATACTTCCGTTTCAACCATTGACGTCACGCGCATACGTCATCCTCAAAGGCGTTTTGAACCGGAAGTTCCCCGGGAAATTTAAAATGTCACTTTATAAGTTAACCCGGCCGTATTGGCATGTGTTGCAATGTTAAGATTTCATCATTGATATATAAACTATCAGACTGTGTGGTCGCTAGTAGTGGCTTTCAGTAGGCCTTTAAAGGAATTGAAATCTTCCTCGGACAGATTCCTTTTTAAACTCATGACGTCTCAGTTTGGACACCCCTGGTTTAGATGAAAACAAGAGACATTAAATTATTTCTCCACGATTAAGTTTCCCCCTTCTAAACTTGTATAAACACATGACTAAGATATTCAGGGGCCGTACTTATCAAGCTTCTTAGAATTACTCCTAAGAAGTCTGCTAAGAGTTGACTTAAGAGTAAATAAATTCTTGGCTGAAAGCTGCACTTAAAAGTTAGTTATCAAGCGTCTTACTCACACTTTCAGCGAAGTGTAGGACTGAATCTTAAGTGTCACACTCAGAGCTGAATTACGACATTACTATGTGCCGTAAACGCAATTTTAGGTGACGTCATTTCTGTGTCCATAGAAATGACCAATCACAGAAGGGAATCCCTTGTCTAAGAATAAATAAATATCTTGGAAATATTTAAGTGGACAATGGGAGTGTATATTTTGACAATAAACTACAAAATAATACAAAACAAACTAGTCCCCGCCGGCACTCACGCTACCGCTCCCTCTCTTCTCTCGCCCACACACTCACTGACGTCACTCACCTCACGGCCACACACATACGCTACTGTCATAACATTTTCTTTCCAATTCATTAATTAGGCAACTAATTTGAAACTGGTGTGGGTGGCTCTATATATACTAGCCCACTGCAGACACATGCAGAAATCAACAAGGAATCGAAAAGTATTAAATCTGTGACAAAAATAATATCCGCTCTGTCTAAACGATACCGTTTGATCAGCTGCTCGTCATCAAAAAAACAACAACATTGTTCCGTTCCCTGAACGTTGGCGCACGTCTCTCTCGCCTCAGTGCCATCCCCTGCTGGCAACTCCTAACCACTTAAGACACCTCTGAAGGTCTCTTAAATATCGTGAAGAGTAGGAGTGATTCTTAGACTTAAGAACGTTGATAAAAACCTTTTATTCTTAAGTTTGAGAGTAGGACTAAATTTCGCAAATTCTCAGGACTTAAGTGTAAAATGGCACTCTAAGAAGCTTGATAAGTACGGCCCCAGGTGTGCACATGAAACCTGCAAAGTGCTCTCTTAGACCTCCATGTATCCTCCAAGCAACATCACAACAGTCATTGTTTTTGTCTATCGTTAAAAAAAACACACACAAATTAAAACGGTAGAAGACAAATATATTTAAACACTCACATAAAAATAATGAGTTAATCAGAACAATATTATTTTATAACATTTATTCTGCCAAGAAAATATATTTATTGTTTTGAATAAAAGTCTGTTCTAAGTGTGTATGAGTACCTTGTGGGCACATTTAACAAGAACAACCATCATCTATTGTTGAAAACTAACAATCCTCTGACTGCTCAACTACAATTTGTTCAGAAGTGTGTGCCAGCACACACACACACACACACACACACACACACACACACACACACACACACACACACACACATACATGTCTTGCCTACTTTGTGTGGACCCACGTTTGGTTAGTAGGTTGTGAGGGCCCCCCTTTCCACTATAGCTAGAATGATGAAAAAATATATATCTAGCCCTAGATGGGAGTAAAGAGTTGCGACTAGGGATGTCCGATAATGGCTTTTTGCCCATATCCGATATTCCGATATTGTCCAACTCTTTAATTACCGATACCGATATCAACCGATATATACAGTCATGGAATTAACACATTATTATGCCTAATTTGGACAACCAGGTATGGTGAAGATAAGGTACTTTTTTTTAAAATTAATAAAATAAGATAAATAAATTAAAAACATTTTCTTGAATAATAAAGAAAGTAAAACAATATAAAAACAGTTACATATAAACTAGTAATGAATGAAAATGAGTAAAATTAACTGTTAAAGGTTAGTACTATTAGTGGAGCAGCAGCACGCACAATCATGTGTGCTTACGGACTGTATCCCTTGCAGACTGTATTGATATATATTGATATATAATGTAGGAAGCAGAATATTAATAACAGAAAGAAACAACTCTTTTGTGTGAATGAGTGTAAATGGGGGAAGGAGTTTTTTTTGGGTTGGTGCACGAGTAAGTGTATCTTGTGTTTTCTGATGTTGATTTAATAAAAAAAAAAAAAAACAAACAAAAAAAAACGATACCGATAATAAAAAAACGATACCAATAATTTCCGATATTACATTTTAAAACATTTATTGGACATCCCTAGTTGCAACCTCACTTCAGAATGCAAAACACACAAAGTAAAAAAAATATTTGACTTCTGTAGTTGTGAGGACCAGGCAAATGTCCTCACAAGTCAAAAGATCCTCACAGAAAGGGTGGTTCATCAAGTGTATGTCCACACAAGGATGGTGAGACAAGTGCGCACACACACACACACACACACACACACACACACACACACACACACACACACACACACACACACACACTAATGGATGTGTTCAAGGTAATAGGATAACAGTGCTTTGGGATCAATAGGCTCATAACGCGGCTGTGTTTGAATGAATGTTTCCACGGTAACGTGAGCTGAGAACAGACTATAATATGATGCGTGTGTCATTGAGTTTGTGTTTTGTTGATCCATCCACTCTTCTTTTTGACTTTGTGCTTGCAGTTACGGACGTGTTTACACGGCAGACCCGTACCACGCTCTAACCCCCGCTGCTGCTGCCGCCTACGGTGTGGGAGCCATGGTGAGAGAAACCACACACTTGCATGAGCATTGTTATGTTTGCCATACATTCATGTGTTTGCCCTCTCCTATAAACACATGATGATGGGACTGTCTGCGACTGTCGCGTGTCCTGACAGCAGGTCATAGCTTACATTTATTTTGGCGGACCGCCTCAAAAAGGTGTTGCATTATGCAATCTAACTCCTCTTGTTCATCTGGTCTGCCAGAGAATAAGAAGACGGAGTAGGAGGGATGAGCGTTGCTATCTAATATTTAGCGAGTATTCAAATAAAGCAAGTAGCCACTTTTTGTGGTTACATTGGAGACTATAAAAAAAAACCATCCTGTTTGTTTGTGACTTAAGACAAAACAGAAGAAAGTTAATTTGTATATCTACAAAAGCAGTGGAGTTGTCAGGTTGTGTAAATGGTAAATAAAAAGAGAATACAACAAATCCTTTTCAACTTATATTCAATTGAATAGACTGCAAAGACAAGATATTTAACGTTCGAACTGAGAAACTAATTTTTTTTGCAAATAATCATGAACTTAGAATTATAATTATAAATCAATTCTAAACAAAGTAAAACTATACCTCAATGAAAATGCACTCTGTACTCTAAACTGCACCTTGGTACTGCCATACCTTACATACTGTGTTGAAGTATGGGGGAATACTTACCACAACACAATTCATCCTCTGATCATATTACAGAAAAGATCATGCGACTGTGAATTGTTTTTGTTTGCGGATGACTCTGCAATGCTGGTGTCCGACAAGGACAAGTCACAGGTGGAGAAAATCCTCAGTGCTGAGCTGTGCAGAACTTGCAGTAACAGCTGCTGTGCAGTCACAGCTGCTGTGCAGTCACAGCTGCTGAGGCCGTGAGGGGACAGCCAAGCTACGGAAGCTCCCCAGGGGCAAAAAGTATGCTGGAGCTCGAGGAAAAAAAGAATAGTTTGGACTAAATGGATGTAGTATTAGTAGTGTGAGAATTGAAGTATTCTTTCTTAATCTATAATCATGTTTAAAGCAGCTAGAATGTTTTCTCGTGACCTCCTTGCTTTTGTCTTATGTCTGCTAGTACACTCTTAGTTTAGTCCTGTTTGTTTTGTCCTGTTTGTTTTGTCCTGTTTGTTTTGTCCTGTTTGTGGGCTCACAGAGCTCTTTTGGCCAGTTCCTTATCTGTTTTGAAGAAGCAGCTGTGATCCTTTCTTCCTTTTTACTCCACCTATACCAGGGGTCGGCAACCCAAAATGTTGAAAGAGCCATATTGGAGCAAAAATACAAAAACAAATCTGTCTGGAGCCGCAACAAATTAAAAGCCATATTACATACAGATAGTGTGTCATGAGATATACGTTGAATTGAGATGACTTAAAGGGAACTAAATGAGCTCAAATATAGCTACAAACGAGGCATAATGATGCAATATGTACATATAGCTAGCCTAAATAGCACGTTAGCATCGATTAGCTTGCAGTCATGCAGTGACCAAATATGTCTGATTAGCACTCCACACAAGTCAATAACATCAACAAAACTCACCTTTGTGCCTTCACACACGTTAAAAGGGTGGTGGACAAAATGAGACAGAAAAAGAAGTGGCATAAAACACGTCCTAGAAAGTCGGAGAAAGTTATACATGGACACAAACTAAGGTGAGTTCAAGGACCGCCAAAATTAGTAGGACAAAACGGCGCTCGCCAAATACTCGAATCAGTGAAGCATGTTTAATATAAACAGTGTGCTTTATAACAATTAGGGAGGTTTATGTCATGTTTGTCCTCCTACAGAAACCATATTAAAACAAAAAATGTATTTTTTTCCCCCTCATCTTTTTCCATTTTTCATACATTTTTGAAAAAGCTTCAGAGAGCCACTAGGGCGGCGCTAAAGAGCCGCATGCGGCTCTAGAGCCGCGGGTTGCCGACCCCTGACCTATACTGTATGTCAGGGGTCACCAACGCGGGCACCAGGTAGCCCGTAAGGACCAGATGAGTAGCCCGCCGGCCTGTTCTAAAAATAGCTCAAAGAGCAGCACTTACCAGTGAGCTGCCTCTATTTTTTAAATTGTATTTATTTACTAGCAAGCTGGTCTCACTTTGCCCGACATTTTTAATTCCAAGAGAGACAAAACTCAAATAGAATTTGAAAATCCAAGAAAATATTTTAAAGACTTGGTCTTCACTTGTTTAAATAAATTCATTAATTTTTTTACTTTGCTTCTTATAATTTTCAGAAAGACAATTTTAGAGAAAAAATACAACCTTAAAAATGATTTTAGGATTTTTAAACACATATACCTTTTTACCTTTTAAATTCCTTCCTCTTCTTTCCTGACAATTTAAATCAATGTTCAAGTAAATTGATTGTTTTTATTGTAAAGAATAATGAATACATTTTAATTTAATTCTTCATTTTAGCTTCTGTTTTTGCGAAGAAGAATATTTGTGAAATATTTCTTCAAACTTATTATGATTAAAATTCAAAAAAAATTATTCTGGCAAATCTACAAAATCTGTAGAATCAAATTTAAATCTTATTTCAAAGTCTTTTCAATTTCTTTTAAAATTTTTGTTCTGGAAAATGTAGAAGAAATAATGATTTGTCTTTGTTAGAAATATAGCTTGGTCCAATTTGTTATATATTCTAACAAAGTGCAGATTGGATTTTAAGTTATTTAAAACCTAAAATTAATCTTAATCAGGAAAAATGACTAATGATGTTCCATAAATTATTTTTTTTATTTTTTCAAAAAGATTCGAATTAGCTAGTTTTTCTCTCCTTTTTTTCGGTTGAATTTTGAATTTTAAAGAGTCGAAATTGAAGATAAACTATGTTTCAAAATTTAATTGTCATTTTTTTTCGTGTTTTCTCCTCTTTTAAACCGTTCAATTAAGTGTAAATATCATTAATTATTAATAATAACATAGAGTTAAAGGTAAATTGAGCAAATTGGCTATTTCTGGCAATTTATTGAAGTGTGTATCAAACTGGTAGCCCTTCGCATGAATCACTACCCAGGAAGTAGCTCTTGGTTCAAAAAGGTTGGTGACCCCTGCTGTGTGTCATCCAACAGGACTTGGGACTGACCAGGGTGTTTTAGTCCCTGAGGGGAAGACTAGTAGCCAAAGTCTAAGTGTTGTCTCGTGTGTTCCAGGCCAGTCTATACCGAGCGGGCTACAGCAGGTTCGCTCCATACTAACACCACAGATGACATCCAGGAAGTTCACATCTCTCCACAAGCCTTTTTCAAGCTCTTTGTTTGGCAGACGCACCCTTTTTATCTTCTGTGATGTCGGACTCCCCCTCCTTTTTGTCCTCGTCTCATTGCCACACCACCACCTCTTTGTCCGTCTGCACGACGAGGATCCCGGGTGCGGCCCGCACAAACACTACAAGGTCTGCCAGGAGAGAGACTGTTCCCGCCGGATCTTCCTACACTACAAAGTCCACATCCTCGCTCGATCCGCCCTCAAGCCGCTGGAGGACGCTGCTTATGGCGCAGTGGTGCGTTCAGGAACCAAAACTGTTTAAAAAAAAAGAAAAAAGAAAAAAAAATTGTAGGAATTGTTATTTTTTATTCGGGAGCGTCAGACTGACAGGAACCACTATTGTCTCAGTCGCTACCAAAAACAAGGGAAAAAAGTCACCCATGTTGTTCCCCCTACTTGACCTCAGTTTTATGTCTGCCTTACTTATCAAACTACCTTAGTTTCTGCTCCACTTATCAAACTACCTTAGTTTCTGCTCCACTTATCAAACTACCTTAGTTTCTGCTCCACTTAGCCACCACACCCTCAATAAGGACTTATCAAACTATCTTAGTTTCTGCTCCACTCAGCCACCACACCCTCAATAAGGACTTATCAAACTACCTTAGTTTCTGCTCCACTCAGCCACCACACCCTCAATAAGGACTTATCAAACTACCTTAGTTTCTGCTCCACTCAGCCACCACACCCTCAATAAGGACTTATCAAACTACCTTAGTTTCTGCTCCACTTAGCCACCACACCCTCAATAAGGACTTACCAAACTACCTTAGTTTCTGCTCCACTTAGCCACCACACCCTCAATAAGGACTTACCAAACTACCTTAGTTTCTGCTCCACTTAGCCACCACACCCTCAATAAGGACTTATCAAACTACCTTAGTTTCTGCTCCACTTAGCCACCACACCCTCAATAAGGACTTATCAAACTACCTTAGTTTCTGCTCCACTTAGCCACCACACCCTCAATAAGGACTTATCAAACTACCTTAGTTTCTGCTCCACTTAGCCACCACACCCTCAATAAGGACTTCTGTTCATCCAGCTCCAGCAGCACAGCGCCATCTTGTGAGGCCTGACAGACACAACATGAAGGTAGTGCACTCACACATCCAGGTAGTGCACTCTCACATCCAGGTAGTGCACTCTGACATCCAGGTAGTGCACTCTGACATGCAGGTAGTGCACTCTGACATGCAGGTAGTGCACTCTGACATCCAGGTAGTGCACTCTGACATGCAGGTAGTGCACTCACACACATGTAGGTAGTGCACTCACACACTGCTGACATCCAGGTAGTGCACTCACACACATGTAGGTAGTGCACTCACACACTGCTGACATCCAGGTAGTGCACTCACACACATGTAGGTAGTGCACTCACACACTGCTGACATGGAGGTAGTGCACTCTCACATCCAGGTAGTGCACTCACACACATGCAGGTAGTGCACTCTGACATGCAGGTAGTGCACTCTCACACTGCTGACATCCAGGTAGTGCACTCTGACATGCAGGTAGTGCACTCTCACATCCAGGTAGTGCACTCTGACATGCAGGTAGTGCACTCTCACATCCAGGTAGTGCACTCTGACATGCAGGTAGTGCACTCTGACATCCAGGTAGTGCACTCTGACATGCAGGTAGTGCACTCACACACATGTAGGTAGTGCACTCACACACTGCTGACATCCAGGTAGTGCACTCACACACATGTAGGTAGTGCCCTCACACACTGCTGACATGGAGGTAGTGCACTCTCACATCCAGGTAGTGCACTCACACACATGCAGGTAGTGCACTCTGACATCCAGGTAGTGCACTCTGACATGCAGGTAGTGCACTCACACACTGCTGACATCCAGGTAGTGCCCTCACACATTGCTGACATGCAGGTAGTGCCCTCACACACTGCTGACATCCAGGTAGTGCACTCACACACATGAAGGTAGTGCACTCACACACTGCAGAAATGCAGGTAGTGCCCTCACACACTGCTGACATGCAGTTAGTGCCCTCACACACTGCTGACATGCAGTTAGTGCCCTCACACACTGCAGACATGCAGTTAGTGCCCTCACACACATGCAGTTAGTGCCCTCACACACTGCTGACATGCAGTTAGTGCCCTCACACACTGCTGACATGCAGTTAGTGCCCTCACACACTGCAGACATGCAGTTAGTGCCCTCACACACATGCAGTTGGTGCCCTCACACACATGCAGTTAGTGCCCTCACACACATGCAGTTAGTGCCCTCACACACAGCTGACATGCAGTTAGTGCCCTCACACGCTGCTGACATGCAGTTAGTGCACTCACACACATGCAGTTAGTGCCCTCACACACTGCTGACATGCAGTTAGTGCCCTCACACACATGCAGTTAGTGCCCTCACACACAGCTGACATGCAGTTAGTGCACTCACACACTGCTGACATGCAGTTAGTGCCCTCACACACATGCAGTTAGTGCCCTCACACACATGCAGGTAGTGCCCTCACACACATGCAGTTAGTGCCCTCACACACATGCAGTTAGTGCCCTCACACACATGCAGTTAGTGCCCTCACACACATGCAGTTAGTGCCCTCACACACATGCAGTTAGTGCCCTCACACACATGCAGTTAGTGCCCTCACACACATGCAGTTAGTGCCCTCACACACATGCAGGTAGTGCCCTCACACACATGCAGTTAGTGCCCTCACACACATGCAGTTAGTGCCCTCACACACATGCAGTTAGTGCCATCACACACATGCAGTTAGTGCCCTCACACACATGCAGTTAGTGCCCTCACACACATGCAGTTAGTGCCCTCACACACATGCAGTTAGTGCCCTCACACACATGCAGTTAGTGCCCTCACACACATGCAGTTAGTGCCCTCACACACATGCAGTTAGTGCCCTCACACACATGCAGTTAGTGCCCTCACACACATGCAGTTAGTGCCCTCACACACATGCAGTTAGTGCCCTCACACACATGCAGTTAGTGCCCTCACACACATGCAGTTAGTGCCCTCACACACATGCAGTTAGTGCCCTCACACACATGCAGGTAGTGCCCTCACACACATGCAGGTAGTGCCCTCACACACATGCAGTTAGTGCCCTCACACACATGCAGTTAGTGCCCTCACACACATGCAGTTAGTGCCCTCACACACATGCAGTTAGTGCCATCACACACATGCAGTTAGTGCCCTCACACACATGCAGTTAGTGCCCTCACACACATGCAGTTAGTGCCCTCACACACATGCAGTTAGTGCCCTCACACACATGCAGTTAGTGCCCTCACACACATGCAGTTAGTGCCCTCACACACATGCAGTTAGTGCCCTCACACACATGCAGTTAGTGCCCTCACACACATGCAGTTAGTGCCCTCACACACATGCAGGTAGTGCCCTCACACACATGCAGGTAGTGCCCTCACACACATGCAGTTAGTGCCCTCACACACATGCAGTTAGTGCCCTCACACACATGCAGTTAGTGCCCTCACACACATGCAGTTAGTGCCCTCACACACATGCAGGTAGTGCCCTCACACACATGCAGTTAGTGCCCTCACACACATGCAGTTAGTGCCCTCACACACATGCAGTTAGTGCCCTCACACACATGCAGTTAGTGCCCTCACACACATGCAGTTAGTGCCCTCACACACATGCAGTTAGTGCCCTCACACACATGCAGTTAGTGCCCTCACACACATGCAGGTAGTGCCCTCACACACATGCAGTTAGTGCCCTCACACACATGCAGTTAGTGCCCTCACACACATGCAGTTAGTGCCCTCACACACATGCAGGTAGTGCCCTCACACACATGCAGTTAGTGCCCTCACACACATGCAGTTAGTGCCCTCACACACATGCAGTTAGTGCCCTCACACACATGCAGTTAGTGCCCTCACACACATGCAGTTAGTGCCCTCACACACATGCAGTTAGTGCCCTCACACACATGCAGGTAGTGCCCTCACACACATGCAGGTAGTGCCCTCACACACATGCAGTTAGTGCCCTCACACACATGCAGTTAGTGCCCTCACACACATGCAGTTAGTGCCCTCACACACATGCAGTTAGTGCCATCACACACATGCAGTTAGTGCCCTCACACACATGCAGTTAGTGCCCTCACACACATGCAGTTAGTGCCCTCACACACATGCAGTTAGTGCCCTCACACACATGCAGTTAGTGCCCTCACACACATGCAGTTAGTGCCCTCACACACATGCAGTTAGTGCCCTCACACACATGCAGTTAGTGCCCTCACACACATGCAGTTAGTGCCCTCACACACATGCAGGTAGTGCCCTCACACACATGCAGGTAGTGCCCTCACACACATGCAGTTAGTGCCCTCACACACATGCAGTTAGTGCCCTCACACACATGCAGTTAGTGCCCTCACACACATGCAGTTAGTGCCCTCACACACATGCAGGTAGTGCCCTCACACACATGCAGTTAGTGCCCTCACACACATGCAGTTAGTGCCCTCACACACATGCAGTTAGTGCCCTCACACACATGCAGTTAGTGCCCTCACACACATGCAGTTAGTGCCCTCACACACATGCAGTTAGTGCCCTCACACACATGCAGTTAGTGCCCTCACACACATGCAGGTAGTGCCCTCACACACATGCAGTTAGTGCCCTCACACACATGCAGTTAGTGCCCTCACACACATGCAGTTAGTGCCCTCACACACATGCAGGTAGTGCCCTCACACACATGCAGTTAGTGCCCTCACACACATGCAGTTAGTGCCCTCACACACATGCAGTTAGTGCCCTCACACACATGCAGTTAGTGCCCTCACACACATGCAGTTAGTGCCCTCACACACATGCAGTTAGTGCCCTCACACACATGCAGTTAGTGCCCTCACACACATGCAGTTAGTGCCCTCACACACATGCAGGTAGTGCCCTCACACACATGCAGTTAGTGCCCTCACACACAGCTGCTCATAGTTTCCACCTCCTATAATTTTGTTCTTGCTGTTTGGTTCCAAAGATTTTTTGTTGTTGTTTGTTTTTTTCTGAAAAAGCACATTTTTTAGACTGGATGTATTTCTGTGTTTTCAAAGTCTATATTCTGTGTGTTGAAGTCATTTCAAGAGGAAACCTGCCAACCAGGAAGTCACGTGACTTTGGTCCATTTTTTTGTTGAAAAGCGGGGAAAATGGCGACGGGTGCATTTTGGAGTGGCCTGCTAAAAAAGGCGTAATATTGTGGCGGGACGATGGCGCTCTTGTACGATGCTGTGCAGTAGCTCTTTTTCTTCTTCTTACTTCTTACAAGTGTTACCACCAGTGTTGCTATGCATGCTTTACCTGAGCGGGTGTTGCAACCTTTTCCTTTTCCTGCATGACTTCAAGTCCCTGTGCTGGAAGGCCACGCGGTGGCGGGGGGGACAAAAAAGAAGTGAAATTTGATGTGCCTCTGCGGTCGTCATGGTGATCACAAGTGCTATCAGATAGGTGGAAAGTTGTTATTTAAAGAATGAAGGTGACCTCTGACCCCTGCACCGCGCTGACGTCACGCTGAACAGGGACGAAGTAATTTGCATGTGGCCTCTTTTCTGTATCACGCTGTTGAAAGTGGCCTTTCTTTTCACCATGTACACGCTTTCTTTTGCCATCCTTGTATCTGTTATTATTCAATGTATATAATAAACTCTTTGGTTTTTACACAACTTTGTTGGCAGCATAGTCGTTGTGTTCATAGTGAGAACATGTTGTGTATATATATATGTATATATACTGTATATATGGTGCCACTCAACTATTGTGTTCATACTTCCAGGGGTGTGACGGGTGGCAAGGTCACCATCTAGTGGACAATGTGAGCATGACGTGTACTTTCTTCTTGTCACGAGCACAGCATTTACTTATGCGGCACAATCCAAACAACCTTCCCTAGTCATGGTGCCAGAAAAAAGGAAGCATTCAACCGGCATAAAGAGTCAACAAACATGACATAACTTGCTCACTGAACTTTTTGCATATCTTCAAAAAACAAAAACCTCCCATTAGCATAAAATATTTGAAATTCCACCCATTTAAATCCATTGCAAGGCATGATGGGAAAAACGCAAAACACTCTCCACATTTATCCATGTTTGACTTTTAGCTGCTTGATATTTATGATTGATTACAAAACTTTAAAGAGTTCATCACGGAAATAAACAATGAATAGAAGTCAAACTTTCACATACTTTTAATATCCAATTGTATTTATGAAATATATATCCATTATATTAATATATGTCAACATATTTGAAACATTTCTAGGACAAAATGGATCTAATCACTTAAGTATCTCATTTACTGATTTTCATCTTTGTGTCGACAACTCAATAGCTGGAGCCGCCATATTTCCTCTTTCTAGACTCTTATTTTGTTAAGTTCCGGTTAATATGTGCTCACGTTCTCGCTGCAACGTCCGATGGGTAAATACCGGCGCCATCTGCTGGATGCAAACAGTTACTACACGTGACCTGCAAACGTCATTGTTTTGGTGTTTTTAACAAGAATAAAACGTTGACTTATTTGGCGCTGCACCTTCAAAATTGTTGCTCTTTTTCCTTCATTTTTTTAATTGATAATGGAGATGACTCCTCCCATTTTTCTTTTTACTACAATTTGCTGCTTCAGTTGTTTTTTGTACACCAAATGTTTCAACATTTGACTTTTATTCATTGGAATTGTCGGCACAATTTGACTTAAAAAGAAGAAAACAAAAAACTGTTACATAATTTCATTTATTGGGTAATCAAGACACAAATGACCCTCCAAAATAAAGGCCTCATGTCATATACTGTATGTTTCAACACAGCCATTTGACTTTTATTCATTGGAATTGTCAACACAATTTGACGTAAAAAGAAGAAAACAATTTGATGACAAAAAAGTGTTACATCAGTTTATTTATTTGGTAATCAAGAAACAAATGACCCTCCAAAATAAAGGCTTCATGTCAGATAAAATTAATTTGATGAGGAAATGTGCAAATGTTTCTTCTTTTCACTTGAGAAGATGTTACAAAAAGCACATAAACACAAATAATGATGTTTAACTCCAAAAGTTTTTGGATGAAACTTTCAGGAAATGTGATTAAAACAATTTTGGGGATGATCCGGATCACTGAAACTCAAGGTTTTTAAAAAGATTTTTTTACTATTACGGAGTTATTATTTTTGTAGTCACCTGACCGCAGGTCACATGATCTCGTGTTACCATAGCAACGGGAGAGAAAGAATGCTGTCTTCTTTTTTTTTAAGTAGCAAAGGTGGTTTGTTTAATTGAAGGACGCACGTTTGAACATGAAAATGTTCTTCATCCTCGTCACTTTCACGCCTTTGGAGATTAAAATGCACCTTTGAAAGATGTTGGTCATAAATATTACAACATTTATTTTATTGCTCTTTTGACCAAATAAGCACACTAAAGTACATCATCTACTCTTCTTTCTTGGAATTATTCACTCAGAAATGTTTATTTATTTATTTGTCAAGGTAGATTGAACACATTATGATGGGACTGTACAGCGTCATCACCCTCATACGCTCCTGGTCTGCCAGAGAATAAGATGACACAGCAGCAGTGATCAGTATTCCAACATCTCTCGGGTTTTTTTCCCTTTCCCAAATGAAATGTACGAGCGGTTAGTTTAACCACCAAACTTTTGTGGACTCCCAACATTTTTAGCACATATTTATTGTTATGACAACAACATCTTTTAAAGCTATGTGAGTTTTATTTTGAAAAATAAATAGAAATACGTACACCAAAGAAATGAGCTTAAATGTAAGTAAAATTCACACATTTTCAAACATTTTCATAATTGAAATGGAGTTTTTTCACCCTGAAATCATGTTTTGATAGTTTCAAATGTTTTATTTGTAGTTTCAGACTTCAGAGTGTGAATCATGACAGTCCCCTGTCGTGTTGCCTTCAGGGAACGTAGGAACTGAGGCCATTCAATGTAAGCCAACATCGAGCTCCAAAAGCAACAGCATAAAGTTTATTTGTTTTTTCTTCTTGCTTTACATGTTTTGTTTTTTGCAAACGTTTTCATAAAAATGTCATGCACATACGTCATGGCCAATTATGCAAATTAGACTTGAAAAAAATGTGTTTGTTGGTATAAAAATGCCCATTTTAAATGCTGCTTTGCCTCTCAGTAGAAAGGTGGCAGCATTTATTTGTCATAGATTAAACACACTATGATGGGACTGTCATTTTAACTATGTACAGTAGACGGCATCTCACCTCATACGCTCCTGGTCTACCAGAAAATAAGAAGACACAGCAGGAATGTTGCCAATTTATTGATTTGAGCCAGTATTCCAACATCTCTCCGTTTTGTTGTTGTTGTTTTTTTTTTTTTTCAAATTAAAAGCAACCACAGTATGGAGCTATGTAAGTTTTACTCTGAAAAGAACATCAGTGCATTCAAAATATAAATAAATACACCCAAAAAATTCAACTTAAATGTAAGTACAATTTGCTATTTAAAAAAATATATTTTCATGTTTGGGATTTTTTTATTTTTTTCAGTTTCATTTTTTTTATTTTCAGTTTCAGAGTTTTGGGCCAGAGCCGGGTGTTGTTGACCGTTCTCTGTTGCCTTTAGGGAACGTAGGAACTAAGGTTATTCATCTTACCACGTTTGGCCCTAGTAATAATAACAATAATAATAATCAAAACAATAACAATAATAATCAATAATAATAATATAAAAACAAAAAATAATAATGATAATAATCAAATAATAATAACAAAAATAATAATAATAATGATAAAATAATAATAATAATAAAATAATAATATTAATAAAATAATAATAATAATATAGCTCCATACACGGGCAGCTCCATCTTATTTGCAACATTTAAACATTTTGTTAATTTTAAACTTTTTTTTTTTTTTTTTGCAACATGTTTTATTGCTCACCTTTTTCATAAAAAAATACATGCACATACGTCATGGCCAATTAGGCAAATCAACAACCCACCACCACAGATTGCAGTCGTGTGGGAGACATTGTTGTTACAATACCTTTTTATTTAGCTTTTACCCGAGTGGCTTTTAAAAATCAATATATATATACTGCATGTTCATACAGTTGGAAGGGGATTCACTGCGGTTTACCTGACACACCAAACGTGACGCCAGAGGGTCGAATAGCTTAAAATGCGTTTTGTGGCAATTCAAACTTAGTGGCGTGGCGCTTTCCATCATTTTCAGCAGACAACATTGCAAAATGATTCTTTTCCTCTCACGCGAGACCCGCCCAGGAACAGGACCAATATAACATACACTTTTATTTATCAACGTATTTGTTGACTGGCCGAAAGAAAAGTTCACTGCAAAATGACATTCAAGTTGACATTTCTTTGCGCTTTAGGAGAGTTTTTGCTTTTTCTTTATATTGAATAAAAAAAGACATTCCTGATGGAAAAAGTGACACATATTTACATGAAATGCATTCTGGACGTGCTCCTTGTTGTGTGTGTGCGTCTCACAAGGGCCCGTAATAGTCGTCGTAAGGTTCTGTGAGGTTGGTGCTCTGAGGCCGAGGAATGCTGTAATCTTTACTGCCCGCAACTTCCTGCAACACGCGAGGTGGCACTTGGTCAAATGTGAGGTGAAAGGTGGCACTTTGTCAAATGTGAGGTGAATTTGAAACGTGAGGTGGCACTTTGTCAAATGTGAGGTGAATTTGAAACATGAGGTGGCACTTGGTCAAATGTGAGGTGAATTTGAAACGTGAGGTGGCACTTTGTCAAATGTGAGGTGAATTTGAAACGTGAGGTGGCACTTTGTCAAATATGAGGTGAATTTGAAACGTGAGGTGGCACTTTGTCAAATGTGAGGTGAATTTGAAACGTGAGGTGGCACTTTGTCAAATGTGAGGTGAATTTGAAACATGAGGTGGCACTTTGTCAAATGTGAGGTGAATTTGAAACGTGAGGTGGCACTTTGTCAAATGTGAGGTGAATTTGAAATGTGAGGTGGCACTTTGTCAAATGTGAGGTGAATTTGAAACATGAGGTGGCACTTTGTCAAATGTGAGGTGAATTTGAAATGTGAGGTGGCACTTTGTCAAACATGAGGTGGCACTTTGTCAAATATGAAGTGAATTTGAAACGTGAGGTGGCACTTTGTCAAATATGAGGTGAATTTGAAACATGAGGGGCGGTATAGCTCGGTTGGTAGAGCGGCCGTGCCAGCAACTTGAGGGTTGCAGGTTCGATCCCCGCTTCCGCCATCCTAGTCACTGCCGTTGTGTCCTTGGGCAAGACACTTTACCCACCTGCTCCCAGTGCCACCCACACTGGTTTGAATGTAACTTAGATATTGGCTTTCACTATGTAAAGCGCTTTGAGTCACTTGAGAAAAAGCGCTATATAAATGTAATTCACTTCACTTCACTTCACTTTGTCAAATGTGAGGTGAATTTGAAACGTGAGGTGGCACTTTGTCAAATGTGAGGTGAATTTGAAACGTGAGGTGGCACTTTGTCAAATGTGAGGTGAATTTGAAACGTGAGGTGGCACTTCGTCAAATGTGAGGTGAATTTGAAACGTGAGGTGGCACTTCGTCAAATGTGAGGTGAATTTGAAACGTGAGGTGGCACTTTGTCAAATGTGAGGTGAATTTGAAACGTGAGGTGGCACTTTGTCAAATGTGAGGTGAATTTGAAACATGAGGTGGCACTTTGTCAAATGTGAGGTGAATTTGAAACGTGAGGTGGCACTTCGTCAAATGTGAGGTGAATGATGGCGCTGCCTAATGAGGCTGAAGCTAAAGGCGTCACTCACCGTCATGGAGAAGCCAGCTTCATACGGCGATCGCAGCGAGGCGTCCACTCGTCTGCCTGAAGGGAAAAAGGTGCGAGCGCTAACTCAATAAGGACTCTTTATTAGGTACTAAGATCCAAGACGTGCGTAACACGGACCAGAAAAATCAGTTTTAGCATTTAGCACGCTAGCCAGATAGCCTCGGATAACAAAAACATGACTAGTTGGTCTTCGCCCGGAAAAGAGCTTGAAAGCACGCTAAAAGTTAGCAGGTGTCAAGTACCAAAATATGACCGTTAACTGTAAAATTAGCTAAAAATCTAGCATGCTGATGTTAACATGCTACACATTAATGTTAGCATGCTAACAGCATGTGTCCAGTACCAAAATATATGACTGAGGTGTATACCTGTAAAATAGCTTAAACATAAATACAAAAAACAACTAACATGCTAACAGTAAACACATGTCCAGTGCCAAAATATGAGCAAGGTGTATACCTGCAAAATAGCTGGAAAAAAACTTAGCATGCTAACAGTTAACGTCTCAAGTACCAAAATATGACTGAGTTACCTGTAAAATTATCAAAAAAATCTAGCATGCTGTTGTTAACATGCTACGCGTTAATGTTAGCATGCTAACAGCATGTGTCCAGTACCAAAATATATGACTGAGGTATATACCTGTAAAATAGCTAAAAAAAATAAAAATAACATGCTAACAGTAAACTCGTGTCCAGTACCAAAATATGACAGTTATCTGTAAAATTACCCAAAAATCTAGCAAACTTATGTTAACATGCTACACATTGATGTTAGCATGCTAACAGCATGTGTCCAGTACCAAAATAGATGACTGAGGTGTATGCGTGTAAAATAGCTAAAAATATATATATATATATTTTTTAAATAACATGCTAACAGTAAACTCGTGTCCAGTACCAAAATAAGACTGAGTTACCTGTAAAATTAGCTAAAAATCTAGCAAGCTTATGTTAACATGCTACGCATCGATGTTAGCATGCTAACAGCATGTGTCAAATACCAAAATATATGACTGAGATGTATACCTGTAAAATAGCTAAAACATAAATAAATAAAAAACAACTAACATGCTAACAGTAAACACATGTCCAGTGCCAAAATATGAGCAAGGTGTATACCTGCAAAATAGCTGGGAAAAAACTTAGCATGCTAATGTTAGCATGCTAACCGCTAATGTCTCAAGTACCAAAATATGACTGAGTTACCTGTAAAATTATCAAAAAATCTAGCATGCTGGTGTTAACATGCTAATCAATGTTAGCATGCTAACCGACTGCGGTCAGAAGTTAGAGGTTCCTCACCTCTTCGGTTTTCCGGCTCATTCTCAAAGCTTCCGTTCTCATTTCCCCCCTTGGGGCTGTTGAGTCCCGGGATGTCGGCACTCGGACTGGTCCACCCCTCGAAGCTCAGCGGGTACTCCTTGGCCTTGGCCTCGCCCCTGCAGAGGAAGGCGGCCTGCGACAAGCCGTGCCCCGTCAACAGCACCCAGCCGTTGGCCACCAGCGCCATGGCGAGCAGCGGGTCGTCCCACTGCGGGCGGCGGTCCAGCTTGGGGTTCCCCCTGACCAGCATGGTGACCCACGCCACCCAGACGCCGGCGGAGAGCGCCAGCGTGAGGAAGAGGAGCACGGCCTGCTGCCGGCTCTGCTGGTGGGTGGCGCCGGCGTAGCTGTAGCTGTAGGTGGCGCAGGAGCGACACAGGAAGTGCATGGCCAGGATCAAGCTGATGGCCAGGAGGCACATGACGTAGATCTGCAGCATGACAAACTCCTCCTGGCTGTACTCGCAGGGCCGCTCGTCCCTCACCAAGACCAGGATCAGCCACTCGGTGGAGATGATCACCTGCACCATGAAGAGCCCCAGCGCCATGCCGGCCTCCCCCCAGCCGCGGGCGGCGGCGAAGCCCAGCAGAGCCAGGCAGCGGGCCAGCAGGCAGGAGAAGGCCAGCGAGAAGAAGACCCCGAAGAGGAAGACCCTGGTGGGACAGGTCTCGGGGCCGAGGCGGATGATGAAGGCGAAGGTGATGGCGAAGATGCCGGCCGTGGCCAACAGGAACATGGACATGCAGGCCACCGTCCCGCCGATGTTGCTGCGCTGGTTCCGCAAGGAGACGCAGACCCACAAGGACCAGAGGAGCAGGCTCAGCAGGAGGAGGGCGCTGAACAGGAAGCCGGAGGCGGCCAGGGTCTCCAGGACGATGCCCCACGCCGCCTCGCGGTCGCACAGGAACCTGTAGGCTGGATCCAAGTCTGCGCCGCAGCCCGGAACCTTCTGGGTGGACACGTTGGAGGCGGGCGACGTCGTGGTGCTGACGTTGGCCAAGGATGGCTGACAAGAACCTGGCGAGGGGGCGTGGCCGAAGAAGACCAGGAGAAGGAGGAGGGGAAGGGGGAACGCCATCTTGTGCTTCCTGTTTGTGTGCGTTCGCACCCTGAAACAAACACATAGGCAAAAGTATTGGGACGTGGAAAAACAGGAAGTCAACGCAGAAAAAAAACATGTACTGTATATTCCGGACCATAGGGCGCACCGGATTAAAAGGCGCATTGAAGGAGTCAAAGACTTCCTTGTGGTCTACAGAACATGTAATGGTGGTTCTTTGCTCAAAATGTTGCATAGATGATGTTTTACTCATCATCTTCAAGTCGCTTTCCGACAGTCGCTTCAGGATGCGCCGTTTTGTTGGCGGTCTTATTTACGTGCCTCCACTTGGACAGCTGCAGAATTGCTTTAAAAAGTTAGCATGCTAACAGTTAGCATGTGTCAAACGCCAAGTTATATGACTGTTGGGCTATAAAATCGGCTAGCAAAGTTAATATGCTAGAATCCTACTGGAACGTTAGCATGCTAACAGTTAGCTTGTGTCAAGTACCAAGTTACATGACTCTGAGGTGTTAAGCTGCAAAAAAGGTAAGCATGATTGCATGCTAACAGTTAGCATGTGTCAAGTAAAATCGGCTAGCAAAGTTAATATGCTAGAATCCTACTGGAACGTTAGCATGCTAACAGTTAGCGTGTGTCAAGTACGAAAAATCCTGACTGAGGCGTTCAGCTGCAAAATTGGCTAAAAAGGTTACCACATTAATGTTAGCATGATTGCATGCTAACAGTTAGCATGTGTCAAGTACCAAGTCATATGACTCTGAGGTGTTAAGCTGCTAAAATGGTTAGCACATGAATGTTAGCATGATTGCATGCCAACAGTTAGCATGTGTCAAGTAAAATCGGCTTGTAAAGTTAATATGCTAGAATCCTACTGGAACGCTAGCATGCTAACAGTTAGCATGTGTCAAGTGTGAAAAATCATGACTCCGAGGCGCTCAGCTGCAAAATTGGCTAAAAAGGTTAGCACATGAATGTTAGCATGATTGCATGCCAACAGTTAGCATGTGTCAAGTAAAATCGGCTAGTAAAGTTAATATGCTAGAATCCTATTGCAACGTTAGCATGCTAACAGTTAGCATGTGTCAAGTAAAATCGGCTAGTAAAGTTAATATGCTAGAATCCTACTGGAACGTTAGCATGCTAACAGTTAGCATGTGTCAAGTGTGAAAAATCATGACTCCGAGGCGCTCAGCTGCAAAATTGGCTAAAAAGGTTAGCACATGAATGTTAGCATGATTGCATGCCAACAGTTAGCATGTGTCAAGTAAAATCGGCTAGCAAAGTTAATATGTTAGGATCCTACTGGAACGTTAGCATGCTAAGAGTTAGCATGTGTCAAGTATGAAAAATCATGACTCTGAGGCGCTCAGCTGCAAAACTTGCTGAAAAGGTTAGCATGTTAATGTTAGCATGCTAACAGCACCAACGTTGCAGGACTCTTAGTTTGTCAACTAGCGGCCCGCGGGCCACTTCCGGTCCGCCAAACCACCCAACCATGAATTGATTAACGTGGACAAGTTGAAAAACTTATTGGGGTGTTACCATTTAGTGGTCAATTGTACAGAATATGTACTGTACTGTGCAATCTACTATTAAAAGTTTCAATCAATCGATCAATCAATGGATGAAAGCACTAAAAAGCAGGGTGCAGTACTCCCGCCACACAGCAGGGGGCAACAGCGAAACACATGTGTCAAAGTGACGCAGCACTGGGGTGAGTAGAAGAAGATTACTCCTTTCAACCCTGAAAAACAAATGGAAATAAAAGGCGAAAATAGGACTTTTAAACAACAGCAATCCATCCATCCATTTTCTACTGCTTGTCCCTTTCGGGGTCGCAGGGTTGTGTTGCAGCCTATCTCAGCTGCATTCGGGCGGAAGGCGGACAACAAATGTTCCACCGCGAGCGAGTCATTGTTTCCTGGCGGACCTTTTTAAGTGACGGACGCATTGCTCCAGACCAGCAACACGTGTAAGTTTCATCAGCAAACATTTGTAAGAAGATATCATTTGTACATGGAAATATTCAGTTTGCGTTGGTTTGAAATTGCCGACTCGGTGATGTATTTTGTGTTCGTGGTCGTGTTGGTTTTGTCCGAGAGCGACGATTAAACCTCTTTTAATACGCGCAGTGCTAAATGTGACCAGTAGAGGGCGACAACGCTAACAGTCAGACAGTGTTGTGTACTTTCTATTTGTCTAAACATTTGTAGTTTAATGTGTGGATATATTAACACTAAACCTTCTATTTTATTGATGTAAAATACCCAATGGACGTTATACTTTTGTTTTGTTTATACCTCCAGTCTTATCCATTTTCTTCCGCTTATCCGAGGTCGGGTCACGGGGGCAGCAGCCTAAGTAGGGAAGCCCAGACTTCCCTCTCCCCAGCCACTTCGTCCAGCTCTTCCCGGGGGATCCCGAGGCGTTCCCAGGCCAGCCAGGAGAGATAGTCTTCCCAACGTGTCCTGGGTCTTCCCCGTGGTCTAATTAAACTAATTTAACTAATGATTCCCGGGCGTGGCCACCGCTCCTGCCCACTGCTCGCCTCACCTCCCAATGGGTGAACAAGGGGATGGGTCAAATGCAGAGGAAAATTTCACCACACCTAGTGTGTGTGTGTGACTATCATTGGTACTTTAATGAATTAATGAATTAATTTTAATGAATTTAGGGACAGAGAATAATTCCAAAGAAGGAACATCAATCCTCAACAATTTGTATATTACAGAGAGTTAGCGTGAAAGACTGTTTACTTTGCAATGAAGTAAAGAGTCTTAAAGTAATAGAACCTGCGGACGCATTCACATTTTGATGTCCGACTCCTGAGCCTTTGGGCTCTTGATACTCTTCATGATGTACTTGAATAATCCTGGTCTAAGTTGTTTAGCTGCTCAATTGGCTAAAAAGGTAAGCACGCTAATGTTAGCATGATTGCATGTGTCAAGTACCGATTTCTATACGTTTAAGGTGTTGGGAAGTGGCAGGCACTGAAGAACTGAAAAGTGTCATCTCGCTAGTATCGATACTGATATTTGATCAATATCTGATCAATATCAATATTTGATCAACTCTGTCTGCTCACCTGTCATTCATAGCACAGAACACCTGTGTGACGTCACACTTTAGAGAACCCGAGAAGTACAAACTACAAAAGCAGTGAAGTTGTCAGGTTGTGTAAAAGGTAAATAAAAAGAGAATACAACAAATCCTTTTCAACTTATATTCAATTGAATAGACTGCAAAGACAAGATATTTCATGTTCACACTGACAAACTTTGTTCTTTGCAAATAATCATGAACTTAGAATTTAATGGCAGCAACACATTGCAAAAAAGGCATTTTTACCAGTGTGTTACATGGCCTTTCCTTTGAACAACACTCAGTAAAGGTTTGGGAAGTGAGGAGACACATTTTTGAAGTGGAATTCTTTCCCATTCTTGCTTGATGTACAGCTTAAGTTGTTCAACAGTCTCCCTTGTCATATTTTAGCTGCCACACATTTTCAATGTCTGGACTACAGGCAGGCCAGTCTAGTACCCACACTCTTTTACTATGAAGCCACACTGTTGTAACACCTGGCTTGGCATTGTCTTGCTGAAATAAGCAGGGGCGTCCATGATAACAACATATGTTGCTCCAAAAGCTGTATGTACCTTTCAGCATTAATGGTGCCTTCACAGATGTGTAAGTTACCCATGTCTTGACCACTAATACACCCCCATACCATCACACATGCTGACTTTTACACTTTCACCCTAGAACATGTCTTGACCACTAATACACCCCCATACCATCACACATGCTGCCTTTTACACTTTCACCCTAGAACAGTCCGGATGGTTCTTTTCCTCTTTGGTCCGGAGGACACGACGTCCACAGTTTCCAAAAACAATTTGAAATGTGGACTCGTCAGACCACAGAACACTTTTCCACTTTGCATCAGTCCATCTTAGATGAGCTCGGGCCCGGCGAAGGGTTTCTGGGTGTTGTTGATAAATGGCTTTGGCTTTGCATAGTAGAGTTTTAACTTGCACTTACAGATGTAGCGACCAACTGTAGTTACTGACAGTGGTTTTCTGAAGTGTTCCTGAGCCCATGTGGTGATATCCTTTACACACTGATGTGGCTTTTTGATGCAGTACCGCCTGAGGGATCCAAGGTGTGTAATATCATGGCTTACCTGCAGTGATTTCTCCAGATTGTCTGAACCTTTTGATGATATTACGGAGTGTAGATGGTGAAATCCCTAAATTCCTTGTTGAGAAATGTTGTTGTTAAACAATTTGCTCAGGCATTTGTTGACAAAGTGGTGACCCTCGCCCCGTCCTTGTTTGTGAATGACTGAGCATTTCATGGAAGCTGCTTTTATACCCAATCATGGCACCCACCTGTTCCCAATTAGCCTGTTCACCTGTGGGATGTTCCAAATAAGTCTTTGATGAGCATTCCTCAACTTTCTCACTCTTTTTTGCCACTTGTGCCAGCTTTTTTGAAACACGTTGCAGGCATCAAATTCCAAATGAGCTAATATTTGCAAAAAATACCAAAGTTTCTCAGTGTGAACATGAAATATCTTGTCTTTGCAGTCTATTCAATTGAATATAAGTTGAAAAGGATTTGTTGTATTCTCTTTTTATTTACCATTTACACAACCTGACAACTTCACTGCTTTTGGGCTTTCCATTGTTCACTAGAGGTGGACAATACAACATGGGCTCCATCTAGTGGTATGCCAAAGAAGTACTGTATGTATGAGTATCATTGTTGATGTGCATTGTGGGTAATGTGGCAGCAGCCAAAAATAAGACTTGTGCCTTGTTTTTAATGAGTACTTGGGCCGACTATGCTACTGCGCTTGGCCGTTGCTCGTTATGCAGGTCCTTGGAGTGTTTGTGAGTGGTAGTGTGGAGAAGCACTGACGCAGGACTCTGTTGCAGGAACAGTCGGCAGAAAGCGGAGGACACAAACATGTCAGAACAAGGCGGCGAGGCGTGAGCCAGGTCGGAACACTTTCCCTTCCACGCCAAGACGGAAGGTAAAAAACAGACAAGGGTGACTTATTAGCACGACACGTTCGAATGGACAGATGTTCCGCCCCGATGGGAGATCATCGCTTCCTCTCGACTGACAATAACACCGCCTTTGTCCCCGAGTGTCGCGTTCCTGCACATTTGCATCCGACACTTTGGAGAGGAGCGATACGAGCACAAACACCGATTATTGGGCTTGGAGTCACTTGTGAACATGGCTCAGGGCGCAATAACAACATATTAGGCTTGTCCTCATAACAACATTTTGGTACCGATACCAAAATGTATTTCGATACTTTTCTAAATAAAGGGGACCACAAAATGTCATTATTGCCTTTATTTGAACAAAAAATGTTAGTGTACATGAAACATATGTTTATTATTGTACTTTAGTCCTTAAATAAAATAGACAACTTGTCTTTTAGTAGTAAGTAAACAAACAAAGACTCCTAATTAGTCTGCAGTAACATATTGTGTCATTTATACACCTATTATTTTGTACACATTATGAGGGACAAACTGTAAAAATTGATTATTAATCTACTTGTTCATTTACTGTTAATATCTGCTTATTTTCTGTTTGAACATGTTCTATCTACACTTCTGTTCAAATGTAATAATCACTTATTCTTCTCTTATTTGATACTTGACATTAGTTTTGGATGATACCACACATTTAGGTGTGGATCCTTACTTCTAGACCTCCACCCCAGATCCCACCTCACTCCTACCCACTTCTCTAAAGTGGGCTGGCTCAAGGTGGAGGACAGAGTTAAACAACTTGCACTGAGCCTAGTCTATAAAATCCGCTACACCTCCCTGATACCGAAGTACATGTCAAACTACTTCCTTAACGTAAATGACCGCCATAACCACAACACCAGGGGGAGCTCCACTAACCACGTTAAACCCAGATTCCCATCTAACAAAGGTCTTAACTCATTCTCTTTCTATGCCACATCATTGTGGAATGAACTCCCAACAGCTATAAAAGAAAGGGCATCTCTATCCTCCTTCAAAACCACACTAAAACAACACCTCCAGGCAGCTACAACCCTAAACTAACACCCTCCCCGGATTGCTAATAATCAAATGTAAACAATCAAATGCAGATACTTTTTCTTTTTCTTATGCCTTCTGATCTCTCTCTCTCTCTCTCTCTCTCTCTCTCTCTCTCTCTCTCTCTCTCTCTCTCTCTCTCTCTCTCTCTCTCTGTCCACTACTTGATGTCCATATCACCCTTCCCCACCCCCCCCCCCCTCCCTCCACACCCCTGATTGTAAATAATGTAAATAATTCAATGTGATTATCTTGTGTGATGACTGTATTATGATGATAGTATATATGATAGTATATATCTGTATCATGAATTGATTAACGTGGACCCCGACTTAAACAAGTTGAAAAACTTATTGGGGTGTTACCATTTAGTGGTCAATCGTACGGAATATGTACTTCACTGTGCAACCTACTAATAAAAGTCTCAATCAAAGATCCGATACCAAGTAGTTACAGGATCATACATTGGTCATATTCAAAGTCCTCATGTGTCCAGGGACATATTTACTGACTTTATAAACATAATATACATTTTAAAAAAGGAAAAAAGATTTTGTGACGATAAAAAATATTGATGTAATCATAGTAGTATTGACTAGATACGCTCCTATACTTGGTATCATTACAGTGGATGTCAGGTGTAGATCCACCCATGGCATTTGTTTACATTGTGACGGCGGTGAGCTATTGTATCCTCCTAGTGAAGCATGTTTAGCTATTCCTCGTCCTCCAGTGATAATGATACCTGTAAGAAACTTACTTTATCCGTCGCCATGGAGGCGAGGATTAGTGATTTAGAAGTAGCTAAAACACTGTGGATGGATGTTAGCCGCTAACCCGCGTTTCAGTGTTATAACTTCACCTTTATCTTGACTTTTTACACCAAAATGCGTCCATTCTCCCTTTTCTGTCTACACACTGTGTCTGCTTGTAAGTACTCTGTGTGTGTGCGCTGCCCAACATGCTCCTCTGCTCGTAAAACCCGCAATGTCACCACGTGACGACGACGCGCCGTCATGCCTGTTAATAAAAAAAGGAGGGGCGGGGACCGGTACTTTTTCGAGGCGGTATAGTACTGAATATGATTTACCGGTACTATACTAGTACTGGTATACCGTACAACCCTACACCATATTGGGGAACATTGCGACAATGTTGACTTTTTGCCAACATGAATGCAAAAGGAGTAATAACCGTGTATATTTCTCGAAATGTTACCCTCCTAAATATTATACACACTTCCTGCACGTCCACAATCACACACATTCTTGTCAAGACCTGCTGTCTACTTCTTATTAATACCTGCATGCTGTCTACTTCATATTAATACCTGCATGCTGTCTACTTCATATTAATACCTGCATAGTGTGTACTTCATATTAATACCTGCATGCTGTCTACTTCTTATTAAAAGCTGGTGTCTACTTCATATTAATACCTGCATGCTGTCTACTTCATATTAATACCTGCATAGTTTGTACTTCTTATTAATACCTGCATGCTGTCTACTTCTTATTAATACCTGCTGTCTACTTCATATTAAAAGCTGCTGTCTACTTCATATTAAAAGCTGCTGTCTACTTGATATTAAAAGCTGCTGTCTACTTAATAATATACAGAAAGTGCGAGACTTACCTGTAATCTGCCAGCATTGTTTTCACCTTGGCTTTCAGGGACAAACTTGCATCCCGACTCAAACTTTCCTGTCCATAGGTGGGGCTCTCTCTCTCTCTCTCTCTCTCTCTCGCACACACACCTGAAAGTGATGACACACACACACACACCTGCAAGTGATGACACACACACACTCGGAGCGGTACACTCCTCGCTGGTTGCAAGTCCTATTCCCCGCACTAATTTCAGTCCTGATAACTCTTGTGTGCTTTTACTGAATTCCACAAGTGTGTTTTTGGGGTCTGCTATGGTTGCCGTGGTTACGGTGTAATCCCAGGAAGAAGGACGGAAAGTGATGAAATTGGCCCGAGGGCCTAGAGAGAGGGAGAGGTCGTGTCTGAGCAAGCAGGAGTATTATGGGGTGTGTTTGTTGACGTCACCATAGAAACTCTCACACTACGTCAAGTAGTCACCGCCTGGTGTTTATGAAGCGCTGAAAGCGCGGGAAATGATTGATTCTCTTTAATGTCTGGTTTAGTGTCTTTTTTGGAGTTCGGTGCCCATGCTTTATTTTAAAAAGCACCGTAACCATAGCGACCCAAATGTGGGAAAACATGCGGTAACTTACACTTTATGACACAATCTTCAAAAGATGTGACACAGTTTTGAGGTTTGTGATGTATTTATATTTGTACACAGCAGTATGATATATTTATGTGTATGTATATATTTATATTGGTAGTTATATATTTGTATATTTATATATTTGTATATTTATTTTGTATATTTATATTTGTATATTTATATGTATATATTTGTATTTTTGTATTTATATATTTATATTTGTATATTTGTATTTATATATTTATATTTGTATTTATGTATTTGTATATTCATATATTTATATATCTATATTTGTACACAGCAGTATGATATATTTATATATGTTTATATATGTATAATGATCTCAGCGTTGCTGGTGGACGAAATGGAACAACTTTTAGCGTAATTACGGAGATGAAAAAAGGCTGTTTTAGTAACACTCTTAATGTGTGACTCACATGAGAGAGTTGGGTGGAAGATAATACCCAAATTCTTTACTGAGTCACTTTGTGTCATTGTTTGTTGTCACATGTTAAGGTGGTATTATTAAATAGGTGTTTTGTTGTCACATGTTAAGGTGGTATTATTAAATAGGTGTATAATTGTTTGGTTGTCAAATGTTAAGGTGGTATTATTAAATAGGTGTATAATTGTTTGGTTGTCACATGTTAAGGTGGTATTATTAAATAGGTGTATAATTGTTTTGTTGTCACATGTTAAGGTGGTATTATTAAATAGGTGTTTTGTTGTCACATGTTAAGGTGGTATTATTAAATAGGTGTTTTGTTGTCACATGTTAAGGTGGTATTATTAAATAGGTGTTTTGTTGTCACATGTTAAGGTGGTATTATTAAATAGGTGTTTTGTTGTCACATGTTAAGGTGGTATTATTAAATAGGTGTATAATTGTTTGGTTGTCACATGTTAAGGTGGTATTATTAAATAGGTGTATAATTGTTTGGTTGTCACATGTTAAGGTGGTATTATTAAATAGGTGTATAATTGTTTGGTTGTCACATGTTAAGGTGGTATTATTAAATAATTGTTTGGTTGTCACATGTTAAAGTGGTATTATTAAATAGGTGTATAATTGTTTGGTTGTCACATGTTAAGGTGGTATTATTAAATAGGTGTATAATTGTTTGGTTGTCACATGTTAAGGTGGTATTATTAAATAGGTGTATAATTGTTTGGTTGTCAAATGTTAAGGTGGTATTATTAAATAGGTGTATAATTGTTTGGTTGTCACATGTTAAGGTGGTATTATTAAATAGGTGTATAATTGTTTGGTTGTCACATGTTAAGGTGGTATTATTAAATAGGTGTATAATTGTTTGGTTGTCACATGTTAAGGTGGTATTATTAAATAGGTGTATAATTGTTTGGTTGTCACATGTTAAGGTGGTATTATTAAATAGGTGTATAATTGTTTGGTTGTCAAATGTTAAGGTGGTATTATTAAATAGGTGTAGAATTGTTTGGTTGTCAAATGTTAAGGTGGTATTATTAAATAGGTGTATAATTGTTTGGTTGTCAAATGTTAAGGTGGTATTATTAAATAGGTGTATAATTGTTTTGTTGTCAAATGTTAAGGTGGTATTATTAAATAGGTGTATAATTGTTTGGTTGTCAAATGTTAAGGTGGTATTATTAAATAGGTGTATAATTGTTTTGTTGTCAAATGTTAAGGTGGTATTATTAAATAGGTGTATAATTGTTTGGTTGTCAAATGTTAAGGTGGTATTATTAAATAGGTGTATAATTGTTTGGTTGTCACATGTTAAGGTGGTATTATTAAATAGGTGTATAATTGTTTTGTTGTCACATGTTAAGGTGGTATTATTAAATAGGTGTTTTGTTGTCACATGTTAAGGTGGTATTATTAAATAGGTGTTTTGTTGTCACATGTTAAGGTGGTATTATTAAATAGGTGTTTTGTTGTCACATGTTAAGGTGGTATTATTAAATAGGTGTTTTGTTGTCACATGTTAAGGTGGTATTACTAAATAGGTGTATAATTGTTTGGTTGTCAAATGTTGGGAAGGCCATTCTAAAACCTTCATTCTAGCCTGATTTAGCCATTCCTTTACCACTTTTGAGGTGTGTTTGGGGTCATTGTCCTGTTGGAACACCCAACTGCGCCCAAGACCCAACCTCCGGGCTGAGGATTTTAGCTTGTCCTGAACAATTTGGAGCTAATTCTCCTTTTTCATTGTCCCATTTACTCTCTGTAAAGCAGCAGTTCCATTGGCAGCAAAACAGGCCCAGAGCATAATACTACCACCACCATGTTTGATGGTAGGATTGGTGTTCCTGGGATTAAAGGCCTCACCTTTTCTCCTCCAAACATATTGCTGGGTTTTGTGGCCAAACAGCTTAATTTTTGTTTCATCTGACCACAGAACTTTCCTCCAGAAGGTCTTATCTTTGTCCATGTGATCAGCAGTAAACTTCAGAGGAGCCTTAAGGTGTGGCTTCTGGAGCAAGGTCTTCCTTCTTGCATGGTAGCCTCTCAGTCCATGGCCATGCTTGACTGTGGACACTGACACCTGTGTTCCAGCAGCTTCCAATTCATTGCACACCTGCTTTTTGCTGCTTCTCGCTCGACTCTTGATCATCCTGACCAAGTTTCTCTCAGCAGCAGGTGATAGCTTGCGTTTTCTTCCTGATGGTGGCAGTGACAAAACTGTGCCATGCACTTTATACTTGACTGCACAGTTGCTCTTGGGACCTTAAGATGCTTTGAAATGTCTCCAAGTGACTTTCCTGACTTGTTCAAGTCAATGATTAGTTTGTTCAGATATGTGCTGAGTTCCTTTTGACTTTCCCATTGTGTCTAATGACTGCATCACATGAGTCCTACTTCAATGTGCTCAGAGAAGTCAACAATCACAATCACTCACATGAACTTAAGAGGCCATGAAGATACTTTGATTGGATTGTCACTTTTCTACACCACCAACATTGATCATGTATGTTGCTGTATGTATACTTTTGACCCTCACATTTTCAGTAGAGCCATAATAAATTCATAAAAGAAGCAAACTTCATGAATTTTTTTTGTGAGCAACAAGTATGTGCTCCAATCACTACATCACAAAAAACTAAGACATGATTGTAAAGTCAAGACAGCCATGACATGATGTTCTTTACACGTGTATGTACACTTTTGACCACCACTGTATCGATCCATAATCAGCCCACAGAAGACAGTGGTGCCAAACACCAGCTGCTATTGACGGGGCAATCACCCAAGACTGTAGGACCAGAAGCACCAACCTGTGCACTGCCTGGATTGAGAAAGCCTACAACACAGGAGTACCTAGAACTGTATAACATCAACAGGACCCTAAGAATCTCCCCCAGGAACTCAATCAAGGCAAGTCTAGAGGCCAACTCTAAACCTAAGTGAACATCATATGTGGCATATTCCAACGAGATACCCCGATCAGAGCGGCTCCGGGTAACAACCAGCCACCTCCTATACATGAATGACATCAAGCTTTATGCCAAGAACAAGTCGACTCCCTGATTCAGACTCTGAAGTGTGATACCTAAATGAGGGAAGAAAAGAGGGTTGAACCACCTGAGGGTAACATAACAGTCATACAGGACAACTACAAATATCTGGGAATCCCACAAACTAATTGTAACCATGAGGAGGCAGCTCTGAAGTAAGCCACAGGCAAATACCTCCAGAGGGTGAGGCGGATCCTGAAGAGCCAGCTGAACGGCAATTCACGTTCATGTGGTGCCAGTAATCATATTACCCCGGGAACAGATGCAAGCCATAGATTTCAAAACAAGAACGCTCCTTACAACTCGTGAAGGGTTCCAGCCTATGTCCAGCATCCTGGGGGTCAAGGACTAGTGGGGGTCACAGGTACTGTACAGGAGGAAACAACAGGCCTCCAGGAATACATCAAGAAGATGAAAGTGAGGACCCCAAAGCCCAGTAAGGAGCAGGAGCCAGACGGGCTGCCGTGGAGAACCTACCCTCTGGATGCACCATGGAACAATTGAAGAACATGGAGGAAACATACCATAGGCTGGACTGAAAGACAGCGCAGAGGCACTAATCATGGCGGCCCAAGAACAGGCCCTAAACACAGATCTGTAGATGCTGGAGTTACCCCAGGTGCGGCTGTGGGTAATATGCTGGCAGGTAAAGCCATCCTCGGGTAGCAGGTATAGTGTACTAAATATGGACCGGAAGTCCCAGAATCAAGATGGCAGATGCCATCAAAGGTAGTTGAGAAAAACCAGGCCAAGATCCAGACTGACAAAATGGTGATGGCCAACCAGCCTGACGTAGTGATGGTGGACAAACATCCTACGACAGCGGTGGTGACAGATGTAGCAATCCCGGAAAAAGGAAGAGGAAAGTTTTGAGAATCACCAAGGGCTGAAGAAAGATCGGGGTGTTAGGCAAGGGTAGGGATCGGGGAACCCTCAAGCTGGGTGGACGGCTCCAGCGGATACCAGGAACAAGATCTGACATCTCCGTCCAGAAGAGGGAAATCTTGGCAACAGCTAAGCCATCTCAGTGGCCTAGTGGTTAGAGTGTCCGCCCTGAGATCGGTAGGTTGGAGTTCAAATCCCAGCCGAGTCATACCAAAGACTATAAAAATGAGACCCATTACCTCCCTGCTTGGCACTCAGCATCAAGGGTTGGAGTTGGGGGTTAAATCACCAAAATGATTCCCGGGCGCAGCGCCGCTGCTGCTCACTGCTCCCCAAGGGGATGGGTCAAATGCAGAGGACAAATTTCACCACATCTAGTGTGTGTGTGACAATCATTGGTACTTTAATCTTTAATCTTTAATCCTAAGAACCCTTAAACTCCCAGGCCTCCGGTAGAGGACCTGAACGTCAAGGAAAAACTGCTCAGGTGGTGAGAGAACAAGTTATTTACTTACCCAGGACAGGATGCAGTATTTTGGTTTACAACGGTCAGGCCAGAACCATAAACATACACAAGAAACCGTCACGATTAGGGATAGGTACTGAACTCTGTACTTTTATAGGCACCGACTGAATTCCGTCAATGCTCCTGGGTTTTGATTCACGTAAAATCAAGCGGTGCCATATTTCCGTAACTTTGTTGCACGTGACGTCACAGACTAAACACGTCAACAATCGGTCACGCAGCACTCAGGGGGAACTCAGACCAACTCCCCCTAAGTCAGACCTGGGCATTCTGCGGCCCGCGGCCCACATCCGGCCCTTTGTGCGTCCCCGTCCGGCCCGCGTGAGGCCAATCATAAATTACAAAATACATTTTAAAAAGTATCTATGTCGAGTGTGCAATACAACTGTGCTGCTTTTATTTTGAAAAGTGTTATTTATGGACGTATGTCCGTGTGTAACCTGTGAGTGAAGGTGCACAGCGACAAGTGATGCCCGGTTACTCCCAAGTTGTCAGCTCACGCTAAAAAAAGAAAAGTTGATGAGGAATGGCGTGTTTTCAACAAGACATGGACTGACAAGTATTTCTTTACAGAAATTAAAGGTAAAGCTGTGTGCTTAATTTATGGTACACAGCTTGCTGTGTTTAAATAATATCATTTGAATCGCCACTACACGACGAAGCACGAGGAAAAATACCGGAATCTGTCCGATGTGGAGCGTGCAAGGGAGGCTGATGCGTTGATGGTAAAACGGCAAACCCAACAAGGACTTTTTGCCAAATTTCACACCCCCAGATATGCAGCCATCAGGACAAGTTTCGTCATTTCTCACAAAATCGCCAGAAAAAGTAAGGCGTTTTCTGACAGAGTTTATTAAAGAGTGCTTATTGGACACTGTTGCGCTGATATGCCCGGAGAAGAGGGGCGCATTTGAAAACGTGTCACTCTCCCGACGCACTGTAACGAGGCGGGTTGAGACCATCGCTGGAAACTTGGAGCTTCAGCTGAAGAACAGAACAGCCGACTTTGACTGTTTTTCGTTGGCTTTGGATGAGAGCTGCGATGGACGTGACACCGCCCAGCTGCTCATCTTCTTACGTGGGATAACTGCAGACTTTCAAATCATGGAGGAGCTGGCAGCCATGCAGTCAATTAAAAGGGACAACCACAGATTATGACTTGTTCACATAGGTAAATGCGTGTTTGGACATGTTAGGACTGAAATGGGACAAGCTGGCAGGTGTGACCACAGATGGTTGTCCAAATCTGACAGGGAAAAATGTTGGACTTTTAAAGAGGAGGCAGGATAAAGTGACAGAAATTAACCCTGTGCAGAAATTGACATTTTTGCATTGTATTATACATCAGGAAGTGTTGTGTAAGACAGTGTTAAAAAAAACAACCATCAAAAGCAATCTGCTGTTGTATAAAGTTAAGTTACGTTAAATGAAATTATTATTATTATTATTAATTATTATTATTATTATTATTTATCTTACGGTATATCAAAAATAATATTGAGCAAAATTTAATTGAAATATTGTCGATGTGGCCCTCCAGCAGTGCTCGGGTTGCTCATGCGGCCCCCGGTAAAAATGAATTGCCCACCCCTGCCCTAAGTCGTCTTACAATTTCCAACACCAACAAAGAAAGTATGCTTGGTAGAAAACACTCCAACGTAAAGTAAGGCTCCACTCTTCCGAAATGCGCTAGCTTGACACTAATTTTCATTTGATTTGCCATAGACGGGCTACTATCAGCATTAGCGATTTTACATGGCGATTTCAACGCCTCCAAATTTAGTAATGAAAACTGCAACTATGTTACCATCAAACAGCTGGTGTGTAATAAGCACACTATTTAGAGTATAAACACTTTGTGGGGTGCAACATAACACATTCAGCTACTTCCTAGTTAGACACACCATAGCTAGCCTGTACTGTACTGCCACCTAACATGCGATTCACTGAATGGAACACCAATGTCATTCTTAATTAATTCCTGACTATAAGTTGCTACTTTTTCCCTGCGTTTTAAACCCCGCGTATTATAAAATGGTGCAGATAATACATTGATTTTTTCTTCGCTGACGGCCATAATGCAAATCTTTTTCTTTAAAAAAAAAAAACCAAGCAGAGACACTGAAAAGGTGTGTTATTGTTTGTTATGGCGCCGTCTTTTGGACGAGTTTGCTAACTGCAGGTGCTGCGGTGCCCTTCTGTTTAGACTGAGGTTTTAACCGGAACTATCAGTCTTCTAGCCGTCCATAGCGGTTCTACTCGTATGGATTCTACATTCATCACTCCAAGCAACGTTTGTAAGTTTTACAATATAACTACAACAATTCTTACTTACTAAAGTGTCTCATGTGTGATGTCTGTAGGAGTGTTTTCATGCATATTTCTACCTGCTATTGTAATGTAATCAGGCTAGCGTCCTTAGCATTAGCTAATATGCTAACACGTTTACCAGTGTCTGTGTTAGTATTATTAACTTACATTCTTTTTGTATTGTTTCACTTTCACAAATTCCTCAGTAAATTCAGCAAAACGTCAGCGTGGAGTTATTGAGTCTGTTTAGCTGATTGGAGAGCTAGCTTGCGCAGCTAATGGGTCCATGACGATGACTTCTGTTTTGTTTGATCGGCCATTTTACTGCCGTGTTACAGACACCGTTTGGAAACAATTAAGGTATGTAAATAAACAATGACATAATATTTATGTGTAAATAACTCATTTCACAACATATATATCTGCCACTTATAGTCCGGTGAGGCTAATATATGGAAAAATCTTTTTTCTTCTTCTACAATTTAGCTTGTATACGGATGCGCTCTATAGTCCGGAAAATCATTTTGCAAGGCAGTCTGCTGAAAATGATGAAAAGCGCCACTATTAAACGCGATTGACGCTACACACACGCTACACGTTTTAAGATATTCAAAACACTACTGCCATCTGGCGGCCATCGTGCAGCCCCCTCAATTTGTCGCGTTTCACGTGTCAGGTAAACCATGAAGTATGGAGCCATATTAATTCCCTTCTTACTGTAAATAAAATAAAATAAAAACTCCTAAGCAAAGGAATCAAACAGTGTACTAGGATTGTACGGTATACCGGTACTAGTATAGTATTGTGGTGCTAATGTATCAAAAATGGTACTATACTCTGTTTGAAAAGTACCGCTTCCTGGGCATGACGGCGCGTTGTCACGTGGTGACATTGCTGGTTTTACGAGCAGAGGAGCATGTTGAGCAGCGCACACACACAGAGTACTTACAAGCAGACACAGTGTGTAGACAGAAAAGGGAGAATGGACGCATTTTGGTGTAAAAAGTCAAGATAAAGGTGAAGTTATAACACTGAAACACCCTCAGGAAGAGCTGCTTTAAGACATGGCTAGCTAGTTAGCGGCTAACATCCATCCACAGTGTTTTAGCTATTTCTAAATCACTAATCCTCGTCTCCATGGCGACAAATAAAGTGAGTTTCTTACACGTACATTATCACTGGAGGACGAGGAATAGCTAAACATGCTTCACTACACACCGTAGGAGGATACAATAGCTCACCGGCGTCACAATGTAAACAAATGCCATGGGTGGATCTACACCTGACATCCACTGTAATGATACCAAGTACAAGAGTGTATCTAGTCGATACTTCTATGACAACAATATTTTTTTCCTTTTTTTAAAATGTATATTATGTTTATAAAGTCAGTAAATATGTCCCTGGACACATGAGGACATTGAATATGACCAATGTATGATCCTGTAACTACTTGGTATCGGATCCATACCTAAATGTGTGGTATCATCCAAAAACTAATGTCAAGTATCAAATAAGAGAAGAATAAGTGATTATTACATTTGAACAGAAGTGTAGATAGAACATGTTCAAACAGAAAATAAGCAGATATTAACAGTAAATGTACAAGTAGATTAATAATCAATTTTTACAGTTTGTCCCTCATAATGTGTACAAAATAATAGGTGTATAAATGACACAATATGTTACTGCAGACTAATTAGGAGTCTTTGTTTGTTTACTTACTACTAAAAGACAAGTTGTCTAGTATGTTCACTATTTTATTTAAGGACTAAATGACAATAATAAACATATGTTTCATGTACCCTAAGATTTTTTGTTCAAATAAAGAAAATAATGACATTTTTGTGGTCCCCTTTATATAGAAAAGTATTGAAAGGTATCGAAATACATTTTGGTAGCGGTATGGGGACAAGACTACAATGTACTAATATAATCCACTTCAAGAAAGTCTTCCAACTGGAAGTGTTTACAAAGTACAAAAATAAGAACCATGATAAACATTCTGAATTTATTGATAATCTTATTTCTCTCACAATATGTAATACAACTTATTATTTATTTTTAATGTTATTACTTATGGAGTATATTGTGAATAAATTGAGAACAGAAAGTGAACAAAAGGGCGGTATAGCTCGGTTGGTAGAGTGGCCGTGCCAGCAACGTGAGGGTTCCAGGTTCGATCCCCGCTTCCGCCATCCTAGTCACTGCTGTTGTGTCCTTGGGCAAGACACTTTACCCACCTGCTCCCAGTGCCACCCACACTGCCTTAAATGTCACTTAGATATTGGCTTTCACTATGTAAAAGCGCTTTGAGTCACTAGAGAAAAGCGCTATATAAAATATGTAATCCACAAAAGTGTTAGCAACTGCCATGTAAAGGAAAAGGGATAGGATTAAATAAGCTCTGCTTCTTCCTCCTCCTTTTCGAACATGTTGAATAGAGAAAACTGTGAATATGTGATGCATCATGCATGTTCCAAACTCAACTCCTGCGTGCACCTTGCCTATACCCTGCATCCCGGGCTCACGCCAACAGGGACGAGCGCAGGGTTCTGGTGTGTTCACCCCGCAAGAAAGACCAGCGCAGTTGTGAAAATAAACCCGTTTAATTGTGACAGTACATTGTGTTGGGTTTGGGCTGGCAACACGCACGCACGCACACACACACACACACACACACACACACGGGTGGTCTCTAAGACAGGAAGTGGGTGGAGAAGGTGGTTCCTCCACTCTGTGATGGAGTCCAAGTGATGTTGCCAACTTGGTAGTAAAAAGAAGGGAGGTAAAAAAGATATTTACACATTTAAAGAGACTTTTGAGGAGAGATGGACGACATGAAGGTTTCTCATCAACAGTACGTATGAGTGGTAATGGCAGGAGGTAGATGACGAGAGGGGGGTTAGATGATGCCGTATTTGGCCAGGTCGCTGAGCTCCATGTCTCCGAAGGCCTCCCAGGGGCAGACCACCGTGATGTCGGTGCCCAGACCCTCCATGCCCGGGATGTCGTCACCAAAGCTGGGGAAAGACAATCACATTAGACGGGAAGCTCCTTTTTTTAAAAACATTTTTTAACATTCGCTTTAGCTTTCTTTACCCCTTCTGGCCCGGTTTGGGGGCCTTGCTCTTGAACGTGCGGGTCTGCCTCTGCTTGAACTTGGGCGGGCCCTTCTTGGGCGTGGTGGGGCCCTGGGTTGCACCAGGGGCCAGGGCGCTCGATGCTGGGGGGCCGGCGTTCATTTTGATCTTGGAGAAAAAAACAGAAAAGAAGAATACAAACAAGCTCTCTCGGTGTTTTGATCCTGTTAGCACTAATCTGCGCAGATTATGCAAATGAGGTCAGAGGGCAAGATTAGCGCTAATCCCAGTTTGACTAATTGCCTTCCTCCAAACCAGGCCGCAGCATTAGGGACACATGTTATCTTTTTTTAAATCCGATTGATCACACGCTTCAATTTGGGTTAATCATGATTCATCACAGGGTATTAGTCACTTGCATAATGTCAATCAATAAAAGAAGAGCACAATATTTGGACTCAAATGCAGTTTTATTTCTTTTTTACTAAGCTTTTTTATTTTTGTCAGAATACAGGAACATGTTTAAATTTACAGTCACTTGAATGCACCACATTTATGTTCCCAGGGTATCAGCCACTTGCATATATATATATATATATATATATATATATATATATATATATATATATATAGTTTTAAAAAGCCCAATATTTGGACACAAATATATACATTTTTTTATTTTTATATATAACATATTTACACATTTTGTCAGAATACAGCAACACATTTGAATTTACGGTTACTTGAATGCACCACCTTTATTTGCCTAGGTTATTAGTCTCTTGCATAATTTAAATCAATTAAAAAAAGAGCCCAATATTCGGACACAAATGTAATTCAGTATTTCATTTTTTACGTATAAAACATTTCAAAAAAAATATTTGCATTTTTGTCAGAATACAGGAACATTTTAAAATGTACTGTCATTTGAATGCCCCACATTTATTTCCCCAGGTTATTAGTCTTTTGCATAATTTAAATTTTTTTTTTAAATGACCTCAATATGTGGACACAAATGTTTTTTTTTTTATAAACATTTTTTAAATATTTTTATTTTTGCCAGAATACAGGAACATTTTTAAATACGTGTCACCTGAATGCACCACACTTATTTTCCCAGGTTATTATTCATTTGTATAATTTAAATTAATAAAAAAATAGCCCAATACTAGGACACAAACATTTTTAAAGAACTGTCACTTGAATGCACCACATTGATTGTTCCCACACTTGATGTATTTTGAAGGTAAAGAAGTATATGTACGCCCCAAATAAATTGCACGATGAATCCGTGTATGTACATGATTAATGTTTCATAATTATATAACTATCATCTTTATAATTAATGACATGTATTTTTGACAACATAACTTTGTTCACCTCAGACTCTCCAAGTACTCCAACATTAAAACACAGTAGCTTAGTAGGCCTAAGTGTTCATTAAAAACAAGGCAGAGGTTGTTTTAACGAGTATATTTCATATTTTATGGTACATTACACACAGTTTGAACAGTAACACTGTTTGAATATTTAATGAGGTAATTCTTGGGCGTACCACCAGATGGAGCCACTCTACCAGTTCTATTGTTTTTTTATCGGATTAAATTCTGCAAATTGCACTTTTATTTGATCTATTTGAGTTGATTTTCAAACAAACTCAATACGCCATTCGGTCTACTTCCTGTTTCCCATGATGCACTTGAAACCCCCCATCAAGTACAAAGTCAGAATGCAAGTTCTCACCTGTGCCAGGTATCTCACCACGTCCTCCTCCTTCTTCACGCTGGTTGTGTGTCTCCTGCTCTTATATCCTCCTCTCTGATCCTCTTTCCAGTCCCAGGAGAAGGTCAGTCCGAGGCTCCGCCCCCTCGTGCCACCTGCTGCCAAGGAGACTACGTCAAAGATCAATCTGGAAGGATTTAGTCCTCTAACACCTCGACACGCAGATTTACAACCAGGAGGAGAAGAAGAACCTTCTGGTCCCGTTGGTGCGCCATGTGACTGCTCAGGTCTGGTGTGCACACGTGTTTGTTTGTGTGTCTTTGTGGTAACACAACTTTAGCTGCACGTGCACAATACCATGAGGTCCACTGCAGTGGACATTTATGCTGGTATGCTTTTGTCAGAGTTACATCATTTAGGAACATTTTGTCCACTGCAGTGGACATTTATTTTGGTATGCTTTTGTCAGAGTTACACAATTTAGGAACATTTTGTCCACTGCAGTGGACATTTATTTGGGTATGCTTTTGTCAGTTACACATTTTAGGAGCATTTTGTCCACTGCAGTGGACATTTATTTTGGTCCGTCTTTTGTCAGAGTTACACAATTTAGGAACATTTTGTCCACTGCAGTGGACATTTTTTTGGGTATGCTTTTGTCAGTTACACATTTTAGGAGCATTTTGTCCACTGCAGTGGACATTTATTTTGGTCCGTCTTTTGTCAGAGTTACACAATTTAGGAACATTTTGTCCACTGCAGTGGACATTTATTTTGGTATGCTTTTGTCAAAGTTACACAATTTAGGAACATTTTGTCCACTGCAGTGGACATTTATTTTGGTATGCTTTTGTCAGAGTTACACAATTTAGGAAAATTTTGTCCACTGCAGTGGACATTTATTTTGGTATGCTTTTGTCAGAGTTGCACAATTTAGGAACATTTTGTCCACTGCAGTGGACATTAATGTTGGTATGCTTTTGCCAGAGTTACACATTTTAGGAACATTTTGTCCACTGCAGTGGACATTTATTTTGGTATGCTTTTGTCAGAGTTACACAATTTAGGAACATTTTGTCCACTGCAGTGGACATTTATTTTGGTCCGTCTTTTGTCAGAATTCACAATTTATATCACTGCCATTGTATCGACTGTTATTGGACCTGCGTGATGTTGGACACCCCCCCTTTACTTTGAAAATATCCAAATATCACTGCCATTGTATCGACTGTTTTTGGACTATAAAAGTATAAATATTGCACTTTATGAAATATAATCTGTTTCAAAGTATAAATATTGTACACTATAAAGTGGTCTATTGCAGAAATATGAACATTTAAATATTGTACAGTATGAATAGTAAACTATTTCAGAAATATAAAAAATATAAACAATTAACACGCTAATTGTCAGCTACCGATTACCGCTCTAGTTGTCAGCTAGCAATTGGCACGCTAGTTGTCAGTTATTGATTAGCGCTCTAGTTTCCAGCTAGCGATAGGCAAGCTAGATATCAGCTAGTTGTTAGCGCATTAGGTGCAGCTAGCGATTTGCACTGTAGGTGGCAGCTAGCGATTAGCACTGCCATTGGCAGCTAGTGATTATGCGCTAATTGTCAACCAGCAATTGGCGTGCTAGTTGTCAGCTAGCGATTGGCACTGTATTTAGCAGCTAGCGATTACGTACTAGCTGTAGCAAGGGATTACCACTGTAGTTGTTAACTAGCGAATATGCGCTAGTTGTCAGTTAGCGATTGGCACTGTAGTTATCAGCTAGCGATTACGCGGTAGTTGGCAGCTAGCGATTACGCATTAGTTGCAGCTAGCGATTAGCACTGTAGTTGTCAGCTAGCGATTGGCGCGCTAGTTGTCTGCTCACAATCAGCACTCTAGTTGTCAGTTATCGATTATTGCTCTAGTTTCCAGCTAGCGATTGGCAAGCTAGATATCAGCTAGTTGTTAGCGCATTAGTTGCAGCTAACAATTAGCATTGTAGTTGGCAGCTAGCGATTATGCGCTAGTTGTTAGGTAGCGATCAGCGCTCTTGTTGTCAGCCAATTATTAGCGCTCCAGTTTACAGCTAGCGTTTGGCTACCTAGATATCAGCTAGTTATTAGCGTATTAGTTGCAGCTAGCGATTACCGCTGTAGTTTTCAGCTAGCGATTATGCGCTAGTTGTCAGCTAGCAATTGGTGCGCTAGATGTCAGTTCGCAATCAGCACTTGTTGTCAGTTATTGATTAGCGCTCTTGTTTCCAGCTAGCGATTGGCAAGCTAGATATCAGCTAGTTATTAGCGCATTAGTTGCAGCTAACAATTAGCATTGTAGTTGGCAGCTAGCGATTAGCACTGTAGTTGGCAGCTAGCGATTATGCGCTAGTTGTTAGGTAGCGATCAGCGCTCTTGTTGTCAGCCAATTATTAGTGCTCCAGTTTACAGCTAGCGTTTGGCTACCTAGGTATCAGCTAGTTATTAGCATATTAGTTGCAGCTAGCGATTAGCGCTGTAGTTGTCAGCTAGTGATTACGCGCTAGTTGTCAGCTAGCAATTGGCACGCTCGTGGTCAGCTAGCAATCAGCATTCTTGTTGTCAGTTATTGATTAGCGCTCTAGTTTCCAGCTAGCGATTGGCAAGCTATATATTAGCTAGTTGCTAGCGCATGATTTGCAGCTAGCAAATAGCACTGTAGTTGGAAGCTAGCGATTAGCACCGCCTGCGCTCCTTCACTTTAATGGCTGGATTACAACTGCTGACTTCCCTCCCTCACACCAGCAGAATGTGTAAGAGTTTAAGGAAGTCATTCCAGGATTGCCCTGATTGGCTTAGACTCCACGTGGGCTCCCAACATTTCCCACAACTCCTAAATCCTCTTTTTCCACCTCACTTCATATCAGATTACATTTTAATCCATTTTCTTTGTCATTATGAACACATGCAAAGTAAAATAGTGTAATATGTGTCAGTATAGTGTGTAGTATATGTATATATATATATATATATATATATATATATATATATATATATATATATATATATATACATATATATATATATATATGTATATATATATATATATGTTATTTGTATTAATTTATTATTTATATATATATATATATATATATATATATATATATATATATATATATATATATATATATATATATATATATATATATATATATATATATATATATATATATATATATATATATATATATATATATATATATATATATATATCCATCCATCCATCCATCACTGCTTATTCCTTTCGGGGTCGCGGGGGGTGCTGGAGCCTATCTCAGCTACAATCGGGCGGAAGGCGGGGTACACCCTGGACAAGTCGCCACCTCACAGGGCCAACACAGATAGACAGACAACATTCACATTCACACACTAGGGACCATTTAGTGTTGCCAATCAACCTATCCCCAGGTGCATGTCTTTGGAGGTGGGAGGGGCCTATCCCCAGGTGCATGTCTTTGGAGGTGGGAGGAAGCCGGAGTAGAACCCACGCAGTCACGGGGAGAACATGCAAACTCCACACAGAAAGATCCCAAACCCGGGATTGAACCCAGGACCTTCGTATTGTGAGGCAGACGCACTAACCCCTCTTCCACCGTGCTGCCCTATATATATACTTATTTATTTATTTATTATTATTATTATTATTATTATTTATTTATTTTTATTTTTAAAATAAATAAATATTTAAATATATATATATTTATTTTTAAAAAAATTCTATGTATTTTTTATTTCATTTTGATTCACTTTTCTAGTACATTTTTCTTTATTTATTTATTTATAAAAAAATTTTTAAACATTTGTTTACTGGATTTTTAACATTTACATGCCAGAAATACAATGAAACACATGTCACAGTGGAAGAGGGGTTAGTGCGTCTGCCTCACAATACGAAGGTCCTGGGTTCGATTCCGGGCTGGGGATCTTTCTGTGTGGAGTTTGCATGTTCTCCCCGTGACTGCGTGGGTTCTACTCCGGCTTCCTCCCACCTCCAAAGACATGCACCTGGGGATAGGCCCCTCCCACCTCCAAAGACATGCACCTGGGGATAGGCCCCTCCCACCTCCAAAGACATGCACCTGTCTATCTAAATTTTCAAATTTTTCATGGATGTTACTCAGCACCATCCTTGAAGTATGTTAGATCTTCCCCTGTTAGCATGCTAACATTAACGTGCTAAACTAATTTTGTACTTTTAAACCTAATAATCCTTGAAGTGTTTTATCACAAGCAGACTTTGTGAGCGCCAACAACGATCACTTTATCAAAATGATGATGATTCATATTTTTGAGCCCGAACACAAAGAGGATGAGCAATAAGTTTTAGAAGCCGGGTGATGTATGCAGTTTTCTTGTGGCAGTGTAGCATTAGCAGCATTGCTAGGTGCTGTACATACAAAGTAACCATCATAAAACAAACACTTACATGTAATATTTCCAGTCTCGCTGGGATGCCGACCGACGACACGCTCACATAATTCTGTTTAGACGAAGGAAAGTTGCCACAGCTAGCATCTTTTTGTGTCTTTTTTGCCACCTCGGGGACGTAAAAGTGGACCAGCTTGTCAGACCGTAGCCACATTTGTGAGAGATGCATGAATTATCATCTAGAATGGACTTTTAGCAAGTTAGAGACCAAGCAGAAGCAGCCGTCGTCTTGCAGCGTGTCAACAATAGCAGTGTAAGCTAGCATTAGCTCACTGCTATCAATGCACCACTAAAATAGTCCGTCTGCGTAAGCGCTTATAATAACAATGTCGCTCCTATTTGGTTAATGTTCAGGTCATGACATGTAAATGGAGTATTGGCACTTTCTGGATGTTTTTAAAGAGGACCCTCCACCTGTTGACTCAATTTTTTAGATATTTATTTACCATTTAGAATGCGTAAAAAAGCCCAGCATATGTTCTTGTCTTACATAAGGATTGAGAATGATAAACAGCACATCTCTTTCCAATGTTTACATTTTTCCAGAATGACTGACCTCATTCTTTAAAGGCCTACTGAAATTATTTTCTTTTTATTTAAACGGGAATAGCAGATCCATTCTATGTGTCATACTTGATCATTTCGCGATATTGCCATATTTTTGCTGAAAGGATTTAGTAGAGAAAATCGACGATAAAGTTCGCAACTTTTGCTCGCTGATAAAAAAAAAGCCTTGCCTGTAGCGGAAGTAGCGTGACGTCACAGGAGCTAGTATTCCTCACAATTCCCCGTTGTTTACAATGGAGCGAGAGAGATTCGGACCGAGAAAGTGACGATTACCCCATTAATTTGAGCGAGGATGAAAGATTCGTGGATGAGGAACGTTACAGTGAAGGACTAGAGAGGCAGTGATGGACGTATCTTTTTTCGCTCTGACCGTAACTTAGGTACAAGCTGGCTCATTGGATTCCACACTCTCCTTTTTCTATTGTGGATCACGGATTTGTATTTTAAACCACCTGGGATACTATATCCTCTTGAAAATGAGAGTCCAGAACGCCAAATGGACATTCAGTGCCTTTTATCTCCACGACAATACATCGGCGAAATGCTTTAGCTACGAGCTAACGTGATAGCATCTTGCTTTAACTGCATATAGAAACAAAAGAAATAAACCCCTGACTGGAAGGATAGATAGAAAATCAACAATACTATTAAACCGTGGACATGTAAATACACGGTTAATGCTTTCCAGGCTGGCGAAGGTTAACAATGCTGTGCTAACGACGCCATTGAAGCTAACTTAGCAACCGGACTGCACAGAGCTATGCTAAAAACATTAGCTCTCCACCTACGCCAGCCAGCTGCGTTCCAGCGATCGGCAGAAGGACGAAGGACTTCACCCGATGCGTTTGGCGGCCCGGAGACGTAGGAAGTCAAGGTGAAGTCGGCGGCTAGCGCGGCTAGCACTCCAACAAAGTCCTCCTGGTTGTGTTGCTGTAGTCCGCTGCTAAAACACCGATCCCACCTACAACTGTCTTCTTTGCAGCCTTCATTGTTCATTAAAAAAATTGCAAAAGATGTCCAGAATACTGTGGAATTATGAAATGAAAACAGAGCTTTTTGTATAGGATTCTACGGGGTACCATAACTTCCGTTACTCGGACTTCGTCACGCGCATACGTCATCATACCGCGATGTTTTCAAGCGGAAGTTTCGCGGGGAATTTAAAATGTCACTTTATAAGTTAACCCGGCTGTATTGGCATGTGTTGCAATGTTAAGATGTCATCATTGATATATAAACTATCAGACTGCTAGTAGTGGCTTTCAGTAGGCCTTTAAGGCCAATATTTCAGCAATTCCCACTAATTGTGTAATATTTGTGTCAATGATTGTAATCCACATTTTAGTTCATGAGTGGCGTAATCAATATTTTAATTCCCAAATGTTCCCCGGAATAATCCCAGTGGAAGTGAAACAATGCCCTTTGTAGGTTGGTAGGTTGGTAGCAAAGAGCGGTTGTTAAAAAGTGAAAAGGGTGTAGTGCGAGATCTGTAAGCTGTGGTATTAAAGAAGGACGCTGATGAGATTGGAGCGTTGTCTTCTCACAGGGCCAGACTAATTGGATGTTCCTAAATCAGCGAGCATGACGTCGCGCTGGCGAGGAGCGACGCGGCGGGGGTGGATGGCGCTCAACCCACACGGAAGCGGTGGAAACATTTAGTGGAGGTGCTGCCCACTTTCTCTCATAGTGTGTGTTGTATGAACCACACCTCTCATGCTACACCATTATTTGACTTCTCACTCACGTTGCCAGTCATTTGACTTCTTCTCAGTTGATAATACAAACCCCAAAAAGAAGTGAAGTTGTCAGGTTGTGTAAAAGGTAAATAAAAAGAGAATACAACAAATCCTTTTCAACTTATATTCAATTGAATAGACTGCAAAGACAAGATATTTCATGTTCACACTGAGAAACTTTGTTCTTTTGTGCAAATAATCATGAAGTTAGAATGTAATGGCAGCAACACATTGCAAAAAAGGCATGTTTACCACTGTGTTACATGGCCTTTCCTTTTAACAACACTCAGTAAAGGTTTGGGAAGTGAGGAGACACATTTTTGAAGTGGAATTATTTCCCATTCTTGCTTGATGTACAGCTTAAGTTGTTCCTTCTCATATTTTAGCCCTCACACATTTTCAATGTCTGGACTACAGGCAGGCCAGTCTAGTACCCACACTCTTTTACTATGACTATTGTAACACCTGGCTTGGCATTGTCTTGCTGAAATAAGCAGGGGCGTCCACAATAACAACATATGTTGCTCCAAAAGCTGTATGTACCTTTCAGCATTAATGGTGCCTTCACAGATGTGTAAGTTACCCATGTCTTGGCCACTAATACACCCCCATACCATCACACATGCTGACTTTTACACTTTCACCCTAGAACATGACTTGGCCACTAATACACCCACATACCATCACACATGCTGCCTTTTACACTTTCATTCTAGAACAGTCCAGATGGTTCTTTTCCTCTTTGGTCCGGAGGACACCACGTCCACAGTTTCCAAAAACAATTTGAAATGTGGACTCGTCAGACCACAGAACACTTTTCCACTTTGTATCAGTCCATCTTAGATGAGCTCAGGCCTGGCAAAGCGTTTCTGGGTGTTGTTGATAAACGGCTTTGGCTTTGCATAGTAGAGTTTTAACTTGCACTTACAGATGTAGCGACCAACTGTAGTTACTGACAGTGGTTTTCTGAAGTGTTCCTGAGCCCATGTGGTGATATCCTTTACACACCGATGTGGCTTTTTGATGCGGTACCGCCTGAGGGATCCAAGGTGTGTAATATCATGGCTTACCTGCAGTGATTTCTCCAGATTGTCTGAACCTTTTGATGATATTACGGAGCGTAGATGGTGAAATCCCTAAATTCCTTGTTGAGAAATGTTGTTCTTCAACAATTTGCTCAGGCATTTGTTGACAAAGTGGTGACCCTCGCCCCGTCCTTGTTTGTGAACGACTGGGCATTTCATGGAAGCTGCTTTTATACCCAATCATGGCACCCACCTGTTCCCAATTAGCCTGTTCACCTGTGGGATGTTCCAAATACGTCTTTGATGAGCATTCCTCAACTTTCTCACTCTTTTTTGCCACTTGTGCCAGCTTTTTTGAAACATGTTGCAAGCATCAAATTCCAAATGAGCTAATATTTGCAAAAAACTACCAAAGTTTCTCAGTGTGAACATGAAATATCTTGTCTTTGCAGTCTATTCAATTGAATATAAGTTGAAAAGGATTTGTTGTATTCTCTTTTTATTTACCATTTACACAACCTGACAACTTCACTGCTTTTGTATTTACATCCAGTTGCATTTCTCCAGGACCCTCCTTTGGGAAGATGTCATGCAAAGGATGCTGGGAAATGGGAGCAGTGCAAAGATAGTAAGAAGACGAGGGAGTAAGCCAAAGGTTAATTGTGAGTGACAAGCGCTCACAAGCATTTGTGCTGCCTAACTCTCATCAGTGCGAGCTCAACACGCCATTTTTCATCTTGCATTTTGTCTGCAAAATGAAATCATTTCTGCTTCTAAACGATGTAAAAGAGACTGATCTCGAAGTGAAGCCCGATTAAAAAGTAACTGGAGGGTAGATAATTGATGAGCCTTTTGTCTGCTTTCGTGTATTGCTGCACCGTGTTGTGGACGTTCAGGAGTACGCTTGTTTGTACCTTCGTGTCAATATTTCACTGCTGCATATTTATTTTGTTGTTTTTAGCATGCTAATATTAAAGTGCTAGCTTTTTCACCTAATTTTGCTACAGTTTACCCTAGAGTCATATAACTTGCTATGTGACAGCTGTTAACTGTTAGTGTGCTAACATTAGCACACTAACAATAAAGTGCTCACTTTTTTTTTCTTCTAATTTTACACTTTTTTCTCCAATTCCGCAGCGATACACCTTAAAGTGTATGTGAAACAAGCTGTTAGCATGTTTACGTTAGCATGCTGCTACCATTAAAGTGCGAGCATTTTGAGCTAATTTTGCAACCTCTTACCCTACAGTCATTAAACCTGGTATGTGGCACTTTTTAACCGTTAGCATGCTAACATTAAAGTGCTAACTTTTTTTTTTTTAGTTAGTCTTACACTTTTTTCTGTAATTCCCCAACCATACACCTAATTGTCATATAACTTGGTATGTGAAAACTGTTGAGTGTGCTAGCATGCTAACATTAGCACACTAACAATAAAGTGCTCACTTTTTTTCCCGAATTTTTCAGTTTTTTCTCTAATTCCGCAGCGATACACCTTAAAGTGTATGTGAAACAAGCTGTTAGCATGTTTACGTTAGCATGCTGCTACCATTAAAGTGCGAGCATTTTGAGCTAATTTTGCAACCTCTTACCCTACGGTCATTTAACCTGGTATGTGACACTTTTTAACCGTTAGCATGCTAACATTAAAGTGCTAACTTTTTTTTTTTTAGTTAGTCTTACACTTTTTTCTGTAATTCCCCAACCATACACCTAATTGTCATATAACTTGGTATGTGAAAACTGTTGAGTGTGCTAGCATGCTAACGTTAGCACACTAACAAAGTGCTCACGTTTTTTTTTCTAATTTTACACTTTTTTCTCCAATTCCGCAGCGATACACCTTAAAGTGTATGTGAAACAAGCTGTTAGCATGTTTACGTTAGCATGCTAGCATGCTACCATTAAAGTGCGAGCATTTTGAGCTAATTTTGCAACCTCTTACCCTACAGTCATTTAACCTGGTATGTGACACTTTTTAACTATTAGCATGCTAACATTAAAGTGCTAACTTTTTTTTTTTTAGTTAGTCTTACACTTTTTTCTGTAATTCCCCAACCATACACCTAATTGTCATATAACTTGGTATGTGAAAACTGTTGAGTGTGCTAGCATGCTAACGTTAGCACACTAACAATAAAGTGCTCACTTTTTTTCCCGAATTTTTCAGTTTTTTCTCTAATTCCGCAGCGATACACCTTAAAGTGTATGTGAAACAAGCTGTTGGCATGTTTACGTTAGCATGCTAGCATGCTACCATTAAAGTGCGAGCATTTTGAGCTAATTTTGCAACCTCTTACCCTACAGTCATTTAACCTGGTATGTGACACTTTTTAACCGTTAGCATGCTAACATTAAAGTGCTAACTTTTTTTTTTTTAGTTAGTCTTACACTTTTTTCTGTAATTCCCCAACCATACACCTAATTGTCATATAACTTGGTATGTGAAAACGGTTAAGTGTGCTAGCATGCTAACGTTAGCACACTAACAATAAAGTGCTCACTTTTTTTTCTCGAATTTTTCAGTTTTTTCTCTAATTCCGTAGCGATACACCTTAAAGTGTATGTGAAACAAGCTGTTAGCATGTTTACGTTAGCATGCTACCATTAAAGTGCGAGCATTTTGAGCTAATTTTGCAACCTCTTACCCTACAGTCATTTAACCTGGTATGTGACACTTTTTAACCGTTAGCATGCTAACATTAAAGTGCTAACTTTTTTTTTTTTAGTTAGTTCTACACTTTTTTCTGTAATTCCCCAACCATACACCTAATTGTCATATAACTTGGTATGTGAAAACTGTTAAGTGTGCTAGCATGCTAACGTTAGCACACTAACAATAAAGTGCTCACTCTTTTTTTCCCGAATTTTTCAGTTTTTTCTCTAATTCCGCAGCGATACACCTTAAAGTCTATGTGAAACAAGCTGTTAGCATGTTTATGTTAGCATGCTACCATTAAAGTGCGAGCATTTTGAGCTAATTTTGCAACCTCTTACCCTACAGTCATTTAACCTGGTATGTGACACTTTTTAACCGTTAGCATGCTAACATTAAAGTGCTAACTTTTTTTTTTTTAGTTAGTCTTACACTTTTTTCTGTAATTCCCCAACCATACACCTAATTGTCATATAACTTGGTATGTGAAAACTGTTAAGTGTGCTAGCATGCTAACGTTAGCACACTAACAATAAAGTGCTCACTTTTTCCCCCCGAATTTTTCAGTTTTTTCTCTAATTCCGCAGCGATACACCTTAAAGTGTATGTGAAACAAGCTGTTAGCATGTTTATGTTAGCATGCTACCATTAAAGTGTGAGCTTTTTGAGCTAATTTTGCAACCTCTTACCCTACAGTCATTTAACCTGGTATGTGACACTTTTTAACTATTAGCATGCTAACATTAAAGTGCTAACTTTTTTTTTTTTAGCTAATTTTAAACTTTTTTCTCTAATTCCCCAACCATACACCTAAGAGTCATATAACTTGGTATGTGAAAACTGTTAAGTGTGCTAGCATGCTAACGTTAGCACACTAACAATAAAGTGCTCACTTTTTTTTTTCTAATTTTACAGTTTTTTCCTCTAATTCCGCAGCGATACACCTTAAAGTGTATGTGAAACAAGCTGTTAGCATATTTACGTTAGCATGCTAGCAAGCTACCATTAAAGTGCGAGCATTTTGAGCTAATTTTGCAACCTCTTACCCTACAGTCACTTAACCTGGTATGTGACACTTTTTAACCGTTAGCATGCTAACATTAAAGTGCTAACTTTTTTTTAAAGCTAATTTTACAGTTTTTTCTCTAATTCCCCAACCGTACACCTAAGAGTCATATAACTTGGTATGTGAAAACTGTTAGTGTGCTAGCATGCTAACATTAGCACACTAAAAATAAAGTGCTCTCTTTTTTTTTTCTAATTCTACAGTTTTTTCTCTATTTCCGCAGCGATACACCTTAAAGTGTATGTGAAACAAGCTGTTAGCATGGTTACGTTAGAGCTACCATTAAAGTGTGAGCTTTTTCAGCTAATTTTGCAACCTCTTACCCTACAGTCATTTAACCTGGTATGTGACACTTTTTAACCTTTAGCATGCTAACATTAAAGTGCTAACTTTTTTTTTATAGTTAATTTTACACTTTTTTTCTCTTAATTCCCCAACCATATATCTAAAAGTTATATAACTTGGTATGTGAAAACTGTTAAGTGTGCTAGCATGCTAACGTTAGCACACTAACAATTAAGTGCTCACTTTTTTCTTCTAATTTTACATTTTTTTCTCTAATTCCCCAACCATACACCTAAGAGTCATATAATTTGGCATATGACACAAGCTAACTGTTAGCTAGCTAACATTAGCATGCTAACTATTTGAGTTAGTTTTACACCAGAGTCATATATCTTGGTATGTGACATTTGTTAACTGTTAGCATGCAAGCGATGGCATGCTGGCAAGCTAACTTAAGCACCCTAAATTTTCATCTAATTTTATTCTTTTTTTTTTTCTATTTCCGCAGCTATTCACCTTACAATCATATACCTTGGTATATGAAACATGCTAAATGTTACCATGCTAACATTAGCACACATGCTAAATTCTAGCCATATAATGTAAGCATGCTAACGTTTTAGGCTAGTTCTGTAGTTCTTTTTGTACAGTTACACCTAAAACTGACAGATTCAGACACTCCGCACCATCTTATAAGTACGGCGACCCTCAGCCAGAGAGGTCCAGGGTACAGATAGCAGGCCCTTTAAAATTTTTGGGGAATTTTCTAGTTTTACATATAATTGTTGTGGGTTACTTGTTTGGGGGAGAGAGGAAAGGACATTTGACATGCTTTAGGTCGTATTTCTGGACTGTATATGTCTAAAATCTAATAAACAAATATTTTTTTAAAAATGTTGGTTTCCCAACAATATTATGTTAATACATATAAACATATTTATTGATACAAAAACATCTTTCATTGCTTGACATAAATGTCTACTACAGTCAGATGGATTATACAGTAGTGCTGCATTGTTCTTCTTACAGGTTGCATAATTGTGTGCGTGTGTGCGTGTGTGCGTGTGTGCGTGTGTGCGTGTGTGTGTGTGTGTGTGTGTGTGTGTGTGTGTGTGTGTGTGTGTGTGTGTGTGTGTGTGTGTGTGTGTGTGTGTGTGTGTGCGTGTGTGCGTGTGTGCGTGTTCATATTTCTAGTCATGTACTGGTTAATACAAGCCAATGTAGATGTGCATATAATCAACATGTATTTTGCAGCACCAGCACTTATTGGATGTACTAAAAAGGTCAGCATTAGTATATCTCCGCCTGTAAGGCCGTGCATGCAAATAGGAAACGCTCCATTCCAGCTGCTGGGATATTTCGCCTCAGGGTTTGTTTTTTTGTGGGGTCTTTAAAAAGTGTCATATTTTATTTGTAATGCATTAAATATTGGATGCATTTCCCAGCCTGGTGGTAAATGTGACTTTGTTGTGTTGTAACGTCCTCCAGAGGGACTAAATACCCCCACTGACTGGAGCGTTCGATTATGGTTTACCTTCCAACATGTTCCCAGATACAACATGATACACAGGGCTCCAATTTAACCCTCGTCATTTGCCGTGATGCCCTAAAAAAGTGACCAACATCTGCGGCAAAAACATGCCGTGACCGCCTTTGACTTTTTACCAGTTAATAAAGGAGGGATGTAATAATAAACGGTATAATTATAATTCGCGATAAAATTCCCGATGGAAAAAAAATTCCAACACCAACCATTTCAACTCATTTTGAACATTCAAGGTTTTTTTTTACCATTTGAAAAAAAAATCCCTTTTCCCGGAAATGTTTTTTTAAATTCCCAGATTTCCCAGAATTCCAGGTATTCCTGGACATTTTTCCCATTCAAAATGAATTGGCCATTTTTCAAACTTCCACCATTTCCACATTCTTCAACCGATTTAAACCATTCCACCTTCAACACATTCCACTCATCCTGGAAATTCAAACTATCGTGTTTCCAAGTTTAAAAAAATTCCAGGAATTCCCAGAATTCCGTTTTTTTCAAATCCTTTTTTCTGTCGACTACTCCTTCCACATTTGTCAACCCACTTCAACCGTTCCACAGTCCAAACATTCCTCTTAATCAGGACAAAAAAAAAAGTTGTTTTTTGAACTGGAAAAATTCCCGGTTTTACCGAAATTCCTGGAATTCTTTAATACCATTTTTTGTTATTAAAAATGTCACTACTTCAACATTTCTCCACCGATTTGAAAAATTCCAATACCAACCATTTCAACTCATTCAGAACATTCAAGTCTTTTAACATTTTACCCAAAATTCCAGAAATTCCCAAATTTCCATGAAATTCCCATTGAAATGAATGAGACATTTTTCCAAGTTCCACAATTTTCATCCGATTCAAACTGTTCCAACTCCAAAATATTCAGTCTGTTCAAAATTGTGTGCTCTCCTGCAACATTTTTTTTTGAATTCCCGTATTTCCAAGAATTCCCAGTTTTCAGGGACATTTTCCCCATTGTCCATTTTTTCTTTAAACTTCCACAATTGCCACATTTTTCAACCGATTTAAACCATTCCACCTTCATCCTGGAAATTCAAACTATCATGTTTACAAGTTCAAAAAAATTCCAGGAATTCCCAGAATTCCGTTTTTTTTTCAAATCCTTTTTTCTGGCGACTACTCCTTCCACATTTGTCAACCCACTTCAACCGTTCCACAGTCCAAACATTCCTCTTAATCAGGACAAAAAAACAAAGTTGTTTTTTTGTGAACTGGAAAAATTCCCGGTTTTACCGAAATTCCTGGAATTCCTTAATACCATTTTTTTATTAAAAATTTTACTACTTCAACATTTCTCCACCGTTTTGAAAAATTCCAACACCAACCATTTCAACTCATTTTGAACATTCAAGTTTTTTTTTTACCATTTTAAAAAAAAATCCCTTTTCACTGAATTTTTTTTTTTAATTCCCAGATTTCCCAGAATTCCAGGTTTTCCGGGACATTTTTCCCATTCAAAATTAATTGGCCATTTTTCAAACTTCCACCATTTCCACATTCTTCAACCGATTTAAACCATTCCACCTTCAACACATTCCACTCATCCTGGAAATTCAAACTATCATGTTTACAAGTTCAAAACATTTCCAGGAATTCCCAGAATTCCGTTTTTTTCAAATCCTTTTTTCTGGCGACTACTCCTTCCACATTTGTCAACCCACTTCAACCGTTCCACCGTCCAAACATTCCTCTTAAACAGGACAAAAAAACAAAGTTGTTTTTTGAACTGGAAAAATTCCCAGTTTCACCGAAATCCCTGGAATTCCTTAATACCATTTCTCTATTAAAAATGTCACTATTTCAACATTTCTCCACCGATTTGAAAAATTCCAACACCAACCATTTCAACTCATTCAGAACATTCAAGTCTTTTAACATTATTCCCGAAATTCCCAAATTTCCATGAAATTCCCATTAAAACGAATGAGACATTTTTCCAAGTTCCACAATTTTCATTCGATTCAAACTGTTCCAACTCCAAAATATTCAGCCTGTTCAAAATTGTGTGCTCTCCTGCAACAATTTTTTTTTTGAATTCCCGGATTTCCAAGAATTCCCAGTTTTCAGGGACATTTTCCCCATTGTCCATTTTTTCTTTAAACTTCCACAATTCCCACATTTTTCAACCGATTCAAACCATTCCAACACCAGCAACTCATCCAGCTAACACTTTCCCAAGTTCCACACCAAATTCAGTTTTTCCTGGAAATTCAAACTCTTCAACATTCAAACTATTCCTCCATTCATTCTACATTCTGTCAGCATTTCACTTCAACTTCAGCATTGGAGCATTCACACATTCATCTAGTATTGATGATGTATTTGAATGCTAGAGCTCAGGCCCTGCTTCCCAAGGGGTAATACAAGAATCTCCCAGCAGGGGGCAGATGAGCTCCATGCCCAGCATCCTCTGCAAGTGCAAAGTTTGTGTGGGTGCAAAAGAGGACAAGTCCCACGCTTTCCGTACACGGCAGCTAAGAATACAGTACTGGTACTGCAGCTAAGAATACAGTACTGGTACTGTACGCGGTCTGGGGGAGATCACCATATGTCATTTTGTGTGGACTTCCATTTGTCTGCATCCTTTTTTTATGACTTTAAAACCCACACGGATGTGCTTTAGTGGTGAAAGCCTGAGCTTATTATAGACGGATGCTCTAACTATACATAAGTTTAACCCTGGATGACTGAGAAATCTCAAGTTCCTATTTGTGCACACTCGAAGCTCTTTAAAGTTCAGTATTGTTGGCCTAAACTCCGCAGTATCGTGGCCACTGATCGGCTTATGTTGGAAAAAAGGAGTGTACAGGTGATTACCACATGTCTGTACAGGTGATCACCTCATGTCTACAGGGCTCTCGTAAAGTTAAAAACTACATTTCCAAGGTCCTTTTTAATGCTGGGTTTTTTTCTATTCATAATGAATCATTCCTAGCACGCAGAAAGTGCTAGAACGGCGATACACCAGGGATTATTGGATGTCCTTGCTCCGAAAAACACTTGATATTTATGGGAAAAGTTGTATTTTGACGGGCGCAAAAGAAAATACCGGTAATTGAGAAGCACTGGGTTCATCATTAATTAACTAATAAAAATATGTATAACCTGGACCGGAAATTTCTATATGCAAACTAGGGTTGTACGCTATACCGGTACTAGTATAGTATTGCGGTACTAACCAATCAAAAACGGTACTATACTCTGTTTGAAAAGTTCCGCTTCCTGGGCATGACGGCGCGTCGTCACGTGGTGACATTGCTGCTTTTATCAGCAGAGGAGCATGTTGGGCAGCGCACACGCACAGAGTACTTACAAGCAGACACAGTGTGTAGACAGAAAAGGGAGAATGGACGCATTTTTGGTGTAAAAAGTCAAGATAAAGGTGAAGGAAGAGCTGCTTTAAGACATGGCTAGCTAGTCGGCAGTGTTTTAGCTACTTCTAAATCACTAATCCTCGTCTCCATGGCGACAAATATAGTATGTTTCTTACAAGTATCATTATCACTGGAGGACGAGGAATAGCTAAACATGCTTCACTACACACCGTAGGAGGATACAATAGCTCACCGGCGTCACAATGTAAACAAATGCCATGGGTGGATCTACACCTGACATCCACTGTAATGATACCAAGTACAGGAGCGTATCTAGTCGATACTACTATGATTACATCAATACTTTTTATCGTCACAATTTTTTTTCTCCCCTTTTTCTTAAATGTATATGATGTTTATAAAGTCAGTAAATACGTCCCTGGACACATGAGGACTTTGAATACGACCAATGTATGATCCTGTAACTACTTGGTATCGGATCCATACCTAAATGTGTGGTATCATCCAAAACTAATGTCAAGTATCAAAGAAGAGAAGAATAAGTGATTATTACATTTGAACAGAAGTGTAGATAGAACATGTTCAAACAGAAAATAAGCAGATATTAACAGTAAATGAACAAGTAGATTAATAATCCATTTTTTACAGTTTGTCCCTCATAATGTTGACAAAATAATAGGTGTATAAATGACACAATATGTTACTGCAGACTAATTAGGAGTCTTTGTTTGTTTACTTACTACTAAAAGACAAGTTGTCTAGTATGTTCACTATTTTATTTAAGGACTAAATGACAATAATAAACATATGTTTCATGTACACTAACATTTTTTGTTCAAATAAAGACAATAATGACATTTTTTGTGGTGCCCTTTATTTAGAAAAGAATCAAAAAGTATTGAAATACATTTTGGTACCGGGACAACCGTAATGCCAACACAGTTTCTGCGCGGCCGCTGCGAAAGAGCACACATGAGAGCGGTGGCGCCGCGATCTATTTAGTGGAAAACAGTGGAGCAGTTTTATTTATTCATTTTTAATATTGCACACGTGTTAAAAGTGCAGCTTTAATATTGATGTATTTAATGGAAAACACGTTTGGAACATCTTTATTTCAGCTATTGTCACTACAATGTGCATTAAGGCTGCTCATTCTGTACTGAATGACAGTTAGTACTAAATACAGTAGAGGAGGAGCAACACTGTCTACTCCAGTGTTTTTCTACCTTTTTTGAGCCAAGGCACATTTTTTGCGTTGAAAAAATGCGGAGGCACACCACCAGCAGAAATCATGAATAAACGAACTCGGTTGACAGTAAAAAGTCATTGTCGCAATTGTTGGGTATGACTTTAAAGCATAACCAAACATGCATCACTATAGCTCTTGTCTCAAAGTAGGTGTACTGTCACCACCTGTCACATCACACCCTGACTTATTTGGAGCTTTTTTGCTGTTTTCCTGTGTGTAGTGTTTTACTTCTTGTCTTGCGCTCCTATTTTGGTGGATTTTTCTCTTTTTTTGGTATTTTCCTGTAGCAGTTTCATGTCTTCCTTTGAGCTACTTTGTTTTAGCAATCAAGAATATTTCAGTTTTTATCCTTCTTTGTGGGGACATTGTTGATTGTCATGTCATGTTCGGATGTACATTGTGGACGCCGTCTCTGCTCCACAGTAAGTCTTTGCTGTCGTCCAGCATTCTGTTTTTGTTTACTTTGTAGCCAGTTCAGTTTTAGTTTTGTTCTGCATCGCCTTCCCTAAGCTTCAATGCCTTTTCTTAGGGGTACTCACCTTTTGTTTATTTTTGGTTTAAGCATTAAACACCTTTTTACCTGCACACTGCCTCCCGCTGTTTCCGACATCTACAAAGCAATTAACTACCGGCTGCCACCTACTGATATGGAAGAGTATTACACGGTTACTCTGCCGAGCTCTAGACAGCACCGACACTCAACAACAACACATCATTTGCAGACTATAATTACTGCTTTGCAAAAAATATTTTTAACCCAAATAGGTAAAATTAGATAATCTCCCACGGCACACCAGACTGTATCTCACGGCACACTAGTGTGCCGCGGCACAGTGGTTGAAAAACACTGGTTTACTCTACCACTACTTTTCTTGTTTCAGCCCACTAAATTTACTGTAAACGACTCAAATGTTGAGGAATTGCGTCGACTAAAACTACATTAATTTAGATGACTAAAATATGACTAAAACTAAAATACATTTTCGTCAAAAGACTAGATCATTAAAAGTCATAAAAACTGCTGTCAAAATGTACTTTTGCTGTCTTTTTAATATTCATATTTCATATTTAGAGGTGTCCAAAGCCTAAAATGGCTAAAGCTAATAAAACACACACATGAAGATTTTCACTAGAGATGTCCGATTATATCAGCCTGACGATATTATTGGTTTATAAATCCTTTAAAAATGTAATATCGGAAATTATCGGTATCGTTTTTTTTATTATCAGTATCGTTTTATTATTTTATTTTTTATTTTTTTTATTAAATCAACATAACCCTCCCCCATTTACACTCATTCACACAAAAGGGTTGTTTCTAGGGATGTCCGATATTGGCTTTTTGCCGATATCCGATATTCCGATATTGTCCAACTCTTTAATTACCGATACCGATATCAACCGATACCGATATCAACCGATATACACAGTCGTGGAATTAACACATTATTATGTCTAATTTGGACAACCAGGTATGGTGAAGATAAGGTACTTTTTAAAAAAATTGATAAAATAAAAAAAAGATAAATAAATAAATAAAAATTATTGAATAAAAAAGAAAGTAAAACAATATAAAAACAGTTACATAGAAACTAGTAATGAATGAAAATGAGTCAAATGAAGTGTTAAAGGTTAGTACTATTAGTGGAGCAGCAGCACGCACAATCATGTGTGCTTACGGACTGTATCCCTTGCAGACTGTATTGATATATATTGATATATAATGTAGGAACCTTGCAGACTGTATTGATATATATTGATATATAATGTAGGAACCTTGCAGACTGTATTGATATATATTGATATATAATGTAGGAAACTTGCAGACTGTATTGATGTATATTGATATATAATGTAGGAACCTTGCAGACTGTATTGATATATATTGATATATAATGTAGGAACCAGAATATTGATAACAGAAAGAAATGGGGGGAGGGAGGTTTTTTGGGTTGGTGCACTAATTGTAAGTGTATCTTGTGTTTTTTATGTTGATTTAATAAAAAAAAAACAAAAAAAAAACAAAAAAAAAAACGATACAGATAATAAAAAAACCGATACCGATAATTTCCGATATTACATTTTAACGCATTTATCCCTAGTTGTTTCTTTCTGTTATTAATATTCTGCTTCCTACATTATATATCAATATATATCAATACAGTCTGCAAGGTTCCTACATTATATATCAATATATATCAATACAGTCTGCAAGGTTCCTACATTATATATCAATATATATTAATACAGTCTGCAAGGTTCCTACATTATATATCAATATATATCAATACAGTCTGCAAGGGATACAGTCCGTAAGCACACATGATTGTGCGTGCTGCTGCTCCACTAATAGTACTAACCTTTAACACTTCATTTTACTCATTTTCATTCATTACTAGTTTCTATGTAACTGTTTTTATATTGTTTTACTTTCTTTTTTATTCAAGAAAATGTTTTTATTTTATTTAATACATTTTTTAAAAAAGGACCTTCTCTTCTCCATACCTGGTTGTCCATATTAGGCATAATAATGTGTTAATTCCACCACTGTATATATCGGTATCGGTATCTGTTGATATCGGTAATTAAGAGTTGGACAATATTGGAATATCGGCAAAAAAGCCATTATCGGACATCCCTAATTTTCACTGTAAAATATAGATAGCTGCAATCTTATATAAAACATAACACTTTAAAAAAAAAGGTCATTTATTAATGATAGTCCAGAATAAAATACATCAATAAAATGGAAAGTATTTTTCTTGCATGATCCCGCTCAATAATAAACATAACCTCAATGGCAGGAGTAAAAAAAAAGATTATTAATAGAACCCACACCTACCAACTAAGCATCTATTTCTAGGATTCTGGAAATAACTACGTCAAATATTTATTGGTGGCGTGTTTAAATGTATCTGCAAAATAAAAGAAAGTACACCCTATAAAGCTCTCTGGACATGACATCACATAAATCACTTTATTTTAGTCCCAAGCCTCAGTTTAGTTTTGGGTTTCAACAGGAAAAGCCGCAAAACCGCCTATTTTATTCCGAGCCGGCCTCTGGTATGCACGCCTGCAGGGTGAGCTGGGGATTGTGGGTAAGTCGTCGGGAGATGAACGCACGTCCATATTTGTTTGTTGAAGTGTTGCACAGCAGACGTCTGAGACCCGAGTCATCAATGTCATTTCATGTGTACTTTATAGCAAGTGCCTCTGGGGACATCCACTGGTGTGAAACCACATCCAGGCAAGGAAAAACTACAACAAAAAAAACAGCTGGGTAAAAAGTTGAAACCTTGATGCGAGACCGTGGAAGTTGGGACAAATTGTACAGTTATTGAATTGTTAAATAGGTCATGTTATGATTTATTTGATACAAAAGCGGTGAAGTTGTCAGGTTGTGTAAATGGTAAATAAAAAGAGAATACAACAAATCCTTTTCAACTTATATTCAATTGAATAGACTGCAAAGACAAGATATTTCATGTTCACACTGAGAAACTTCATATCATTTTTTGCAAATACGTTTGCATTATCTTGGCCGCGTTTCTGGGTGTTGTTGATAAATGGCTTTGGCTTTGCATAGTAGAGTTTTAACTTGCACTTGCAGATGTAGCGACCAACTGTAGTTACTGACAGTGGTTTTCTGAAGTCTTCCTGAGCCCATGTGGTGATATCCTTTACACACTGATGTGGCTTTTTGATGCAGTAGCGCCTGAGGGATCCAAGGTGTGTAATATCATGGCTTACCTGCAGTGATTTCTCCAGATTGTCTGAACCTTTTGATGATATTACGGAGCGTAGATGGTGAAATCCCTAAATTAGCTGCTTGAGAAATGTTGTTCTTCAACAATTTGCTCAGGCATTTGTTGACAAAGTGGTGACCCTCGCCCCGTCCTTGTTTGTGAACGACTGAGCATTTCATGGAAGCTGCTTTTATACCCAATCATGGCACCCACCTGTTCCCAATTAGCCTGTTCACCTGTGGGATGTTCCAAATAAGTCTTTGACGAGCATTCCTCAACTTTCTCACTCTTTTTTGCCACTTGTGCCAGCTTTTTTGAAACCTGTTACAGGCATCAAACCCCAAATGAGCTAATATTTGATAAAAAATACCAAAGTTTCTCAGTGTGAGCATGAAATATCTTGTCTTTGCAGTCTATTCAATTGAATAGCAACGTGATATACATGATAATGTTGCCATCCAAGCAACGTTAGCATGGACGCCCCTGCTTATTTCAGCAAGACAATGCCAAGCCAGGTGTTACAACAGCGTGGCTTCGTAGTAAAAGAGTGTGGGTACTAGACTGGCCTGCCTGTAGTCCAGACATTGAGAATGTGTGAAGGCTAAAATATGAGAAGGGAGACTGTTGAACAACTTAAAGGCCTACTGAAAGCCACTACTAGCGACCACGCAGTCTGATAGTTTATATATCAATGATGAAATCTTAACATTGCAACACATGCCAATACGGCCGGGTTAACTTATAAAGTGACATTTTAAATTTCCCGCCACACTTCCGGTTGAAAAAGCCTTCGGAGGATGACGTATGCACATGACGTAGCCCGGGGAACAGAGGTATGCCTTCCCCATTGAATACAATACAAAAAAGCTCTGTTTTCATTTCATAATTCCACAGTATTCTGGACATCTGCGTTGGTGAATCTTTTGCAATTTGTTTAATGAACAATGGAGGCTGCAAAGAAGAAAGCTGTAGGTGGGATCGGTGTATAGCGGCTGGCTGCAGCAACACAACAAGGATTACTCACTTGGATAGCAGACGCGCTAGCCGATGCTAACCGGCCTCCGCATGGATGATCGGGTGAAGTCCTTCGTCGCGCCGTCGATCGCTGGAACGCAGGTGAGCACGGGTGTTGCTGAGCTGGGCAGATGATGGCTGGCTGACGTAGGTGGAGCGCTAATGTTTTTATCATAACTCTGTGAGGTCTGGTTGCTAAGTTAGCCTTAGCGTCGTTAGCAACAGCATTGTTAAGCTTTGCTAGGCTGAGATCTATTAACCGTGTAGTTACATGTCCATGGTTTAATAGTATTGTTGATCTTCTGTCTATCCTTCCAGTCAGGGATTTATTTCTTTTGTTTCTATCTGCATTTGAGACAGATGCTATCACGTTAGCTCATGCTAATTAGCATGAGCTTCGTCGATGTATTGTCGTGGAGATAAAAGTCACTGTGAATGTCCATTTCGCGTTCTGGACTCTCATTTTCAAGAGGATATAGTATCCCAGGTGGTTTAAAATACAAATCCGTGATCCACAATAGAAAAAGGAGAGAGTGTGGAATCCAATGAGCCAGCTTGTACCTAAGTTACGCTCAGAGCGAAAAAAAAAAAAGTATTTCACTGCATTCTAGTCCGTCACTCTAACGTTCCTCATCCACGAATCTTTCATCCTCGCTCAAATTAATGGGGTAATGGTCCGAATCGCTCTAGCTGCGTTGAAAACAATAGGAAAATATGAGGGAGTGAACAACTGACTACGTCACGCTACTTCTGGTAGGGGCAAGGCTTTTTTTTATCAGAGACCAAAAGTTGCGAACTTGTTCTCTACTAAATCCTTTCAGCAAAAATATGGCAATATCGCGAAATGATCAAGTATGACACATAGAATGGATCTGCTATCCCCGTTTAAATAAAAAAAAATCATTTCAGTAGGCCTTCAAGCTGTACATCAAGCAAGAATGGGAAAGAATTCCACTTCAAAAATGTGTCTCCTCACTTCCCAAACCTTTACTGAGTGTTGTTCAAAGGAAAGGCCATGTAACACACTGGTAAAAATGCCTTTTTTGCAATGTGTTGCTGCCATTAAATTCCAAGGTCATGATTATTTGCACAAAAGTAACAAAGTTTGTCAGTGTGAACATGAAACATCTTGTCTTTGCAGTCTATTGAAGGTAATATAAGTGGAAAAGGACTTGCCTGCGTGTCAGCGGTCAGCTGCAGACGAGGTGCTGCTCCACTGCTCTCTGGCTGTTGTGTTAGTGGCTGAACACTTGCTGACCGCTTGTGGCGACCACAGAGGCAGAGAAGTAGGCAGCGGGAGAAAGAGGTTTGAGGGAGCAGTTATGATGAGAAGAAGTCATCAAGTGTGAGTGACAGGCTGGAAGTTGAGTGACAGCAGAGGTAGTAGACATGAGCTTTAGGATCAAACGGTTTGGATTGTGCAAACTGAAACCTTCACGTCATATTCCAGGACTTTGCTCAGTCAGCACAAAGTCGGGCTCTAGGTTTAAGTTTAGATGACCAAAAGCACGCGAAGTCAAGTCCAAGACGTCAGATAATGAGCAGTAATGCATAGCCAACATGGCAGCCTAAACAATGCAATGACTGTGGTCCTGGTCCTGGTCCTGCTCCTCCAATGTGGTCCTGCTTCTTGTCCTCCAATGTGGTCCTGCTCCTTGTCCTCCAATGTGGTCCTGGTCCTGCTCCTCCAATGTGGTCCTGCTCCTCGTCCTCCAATGTGGTCCTGCTCCTTGTCCTCCAATGTGGTCCTTGTGAGGATCTTGTCCTCCAATGCAGGTTTTAGAACATGCCATGCACGGCAGCTGGACCACAGACCCAGGGAGGTTCAAGGCAGGACAGGCAATTTGGCCTTTTTGTTTAATTGAAGTTGATCAAAGTGAATCCACGCTGCTCATGAAGAAGACAACAAAAAATGTATATTTTATTTTCATCAAACTGTTATCAAATACTTCTTATTCACATTTATTTATTTTTATGACATTAAAAAAACATTTGGGGTCTTACCTTTTTAGTGTGAGTGAAGTTCAAGCGCCCAACCTCCACCAGGAATACTTCCTGTACATGTACTTCCTGTACATGTACTTCCTGTACATGTACTTCCTGTACATGTACAAGAAGTACATGTACTTCATATAAATGTACTTCCTATACCTGTACTTCCCGTACATGTACTTCCTGTACATGTACATCCTGTACATGTACAGGAAGTACATGTACAGGAAGTACATGTACTTCCTATAAATGTACTTCCTATACCTGTACTTCCCGTACAGGTACTTCTTGTACATGTACTTCCTGTACCTGTACTTCCTATACATAGACGATATTTTGATAATATTTGCAACAGTTTACCCCACAGTCATAAGACTGGGTACGTGACACTTGTTAACTGTTAGCATGCCACCGTTAGCAAACATGCTAAGTGTTAGCATTTTAATGTGCATGTGCTAATTTTTTAGGCTAGCTCTGTAGCTCATTTTGTACAGTAACACATAAAAAAGTCACAGATTCAGACACCCGGCACCATCTTAAAAGTACGACGGCTTGCCAGAGGTCACAGATAGCAGGCCCATTAACATTTCCGCGGGTATTTTCCAGTTTTTCTAACTGGAGTACCTGAATAAACACCACTCAAAGATGCCTACGCAAAGATTCAAACCCAGGACTTTCTGAGCCACCGCCCCAATCTGTTGTTTGTTGTTGTGCACAGTCTGTCAGTGGAAGTGGTCGTCTGAGGCGGTGTGCTTGTCAGCGTTATCTGATGTCTGCTGAACGTCTTCCTGTGACATTCCTGAGCGGGTGGGCGGGCGCAGCCTGCGTTGTTGGAGTTGGCAGCGCAGAAGAGACGTGGGGCACCGAGGCAGAGGTATGCAGCAACAGGATGGCAAACATACGCACACACCTACATGTACACAGCACGTTCACGCAGTCACTAGCAAACGTGCTAACTCTGCAAACGTGTCCTGAAAGAACCTGGATCATTGACACCTCAGTCTGAGTTGGAAATGAAGAGTTGGTGTGTCGAAGCAATGTTGAAAGAATCTGGATCATTGACTAATTCAGTCTGAGTTGGAAATGAAGAGTTGGTGTGTCGAAGCAGTGTTGAAAGAATCTGAAACATTGACTAATTCAGTCTGAGTTGGAAATGAAGAATTGGTGTGTCGAAGCAGAGAGTCGAAAGAATCTGGATCATTGACACCTTCAGTCTGAGTTGGAAATGAAGAGTTGGTGTGTCGAAGCAGTGTTGAAAGAATCAGGATCATTGACTAATTCAGTCTGAGTTGGAAATGAAGAGTTGGTGTGTCGAAGCAGAGTGTTGAAAGAATCTGGATCATTGACACATTCAGTCTGAGTTGGAAATGAAGAGTTGGTGTGTTGAAGCTGTGTTGAAAGAACCTGGATCATTGACTAATTCAGTCTGAGTTGGAAATGAAGAGTTGGTGTGTCGAAGCAGTGTTGAAAGAATCTGGATCATTGACACATTCAGTCTGAGTTGGAAATGAAGAATTGGTGTGTCGAAGCAGAGTGTTGAAAGAATCTGGATCATTGACTAAATCAGTCTGAGTTGGAAATGAAGAGTTGGTGTGTCGAAGCAGTGTTGAAAGAATCTGGATCATTGACACATTCAGTCTGAGTTGGAAATGAAGAGTTGGTGTGTCGATGCAGAGTGTTGAAAGAATCTGGGTCATTGACTAATTCAGAGTGAGTTGGAAATGAAGAGTTGGTGTGTCGAAGCAGTGTTGAAAGAATCTGGATCATTGACACCTCAGTCTGAGTTGGAAATGAAGAGTTGGTGTGTCGAAGCAGTGTTGAAAGAATCTGGATCATTGACACATTCAGTCTGAGTTGGAAATGAAGAGTTGGTGTGTCGATGCAGAGTGTTGAAAGAATCTGGGTCATTGACTAATTCAGAGTGAGTTGGAAATGAAGAGTTGGTGTGTCGAAGCAGTGTTGAAAGAATCTGGATCATTGACACCTCAGTCTGAGTTGGAAATGAAGAGTTGGTGTGTCGAAGCAGTGTTGAAAGAATCTGGGTCATTGACTAATTCAGTCTGAGTTGGAAATGAAGAATTGGTGTGTCGAAGCAGAGAGTTGAAAGAATCTGGATCATTGACTAATTCAGTCTGAGTTGGAAATGAAGAATTGGTGTGTCGAAGCAGAGAGTTGAAAGAATCTGGATCATTGACTAATTCAGTCTGAGTTGGAAATGAAGAATTGGTGTGTCGAAGCAGAGTGTTGAAAGAATCTGGATCATTGACTAATTCAGAGTGAGTTGGAAATGAAGAGTTGGTGTGTCGAAGCAGAGTTGAAAGAACCTGGATCAATCGAAAGTTGTCTTTATTTTGAAGTTATCATACCATGATTTTACCAGTCTGGCCCACTTGGGAATAGATGATTATTACTCTGGCACCAAGTGTTCAATCTGTGGCTAATAATGTGCGTCTTAGTTATTAGGGATGCTCAAAAAAATCTCGATTCTTATTTAAACCAATCCTAAATCGATTTATATTTTTCAAATATCTATTTATTTTTTAAAAACGGGTTTTCAACCTTAAGGAGGTTTTGTAACCAGTACCAACTAAATAATACATTGCAAAAATTGGTTTGAATCAAGAACCGTTTCTGAATTGAATCGACACTCCAAGAATCGGAATCGGATCAAATCGTGAAATTTGCCCAAAGATTCCCACATCAACAATCTATTTTCCACTGACTAAAATAAAACCATAACTCAACAAAACTAGCAGGTCATATAATTAATTCGATTAATCACATGTTGTAATTGTTATTAATCACAGTAAATTACTTGCTAACAATTTCAATTCATCTTGAAAAAGAACCCAATATTTTAGTACAAATTCCATTTTATTGTCAAAATGTCATACACGAGAATTGAAAAACATGTTTTAGTTGAATGCACACCAACAGTTTTAAATCAAGTCCAGTCAGGGTTTATTTGGAAGGCAAGTCGGAGTCTCCTCACAGGGTTTTCCCCAGACTGTGGCGTGGTCAACATGACGCCATCACATCACTCAATCAAATCAAATAAGCCAATACATAAAAAGTGTTATTATTAGTATTAACATACATGTTTTTCTTATTTATAATACTATTTAATTTACATATTATTATTATAATTTATAATAAAATGATTATTTATTATATTAGGTTAATTCCGCCCGATTGTAGCTGAGATAGGCTCCAGCACCCCCGCGACCTCGAAAGGGATAAGCGGTAGCAAATGGATGGATGGATGGATATTAAGATAATTAGATTTAACATACATTTTTTTCTAAATTATAATATTGATTTAAATATTTTTATTATTATTATTTATAATAATTGTATTATTTATAATATTATTTATAATATTAACATAATTAGTATTAACATACATGTTTTTGTTATTTATAATATTATTTAATGTAAATATAAATATTATTTATCATAATAATATTATTTGTAATATTAACATAATTATTATTAACATACATGTTTTTCTTAATTATAATATTTAATTTAAATATTATTTTAATTATTTATATTATAAGATTGTTTTAACGTACATGTTTTTCTAATTTATAATATTTAATTTAAATATTATTATTGTTATTTATAATAATTGTATTATTTATTATATATAATAACTTAATTAGTTTTAACATACATGTTTTTCTTATGTATAATATTTTTTAATTTAAATATTATTATTATTATTATTGTTACTATTTATAATGCTATTCATAATCTTAACATAATTAGTATTAACATACATGTTTTTTTTAATAATATTATTTAATTTTAATATTATTATTATTATTGCTATTTATAATGATATTATTTATAATATTATTCATAATATTAACCATTAGTATTAACATACATGTTTTCTTATTTAAATATTATTATTATTATTTATAATAATATTATTATTTATAATAACATAATTAGTATTAAGATGTTTTTCTTATATTCATCAATTGTTGCTGCTTATTGCACAATGCACTTTTTTGAACATTTTCCAAAATTCTAGAGACTTCTCCAATCCTTTTAGTGACTTTTTCTTTATTAATAACGACGAGCAACAAATGTGGTGTTATTAGAGACTGTACTGGTGTTTGGAGACTCTCCTGTCCCTTTTCTTTATTAATAACGACGAGCAACAAAAGTGGTGTTATTAGAGACTGTACTGGTGTTTGGAAACTGTCCCTCGCCTCGATGTTAGTGAGAGCTGCAGCCAGCCTTACGTCACTTGTAATCTCATTTTTTAAGTGGAGTGGAACTAGAAGTTGACTTTATATGTTAATTATGTTGCATTCTATCCATTAAATCGTATTCAATTATATTCACAAAAGGATGCGAAAATACCGTCTAAAACATCACAAAATGCCACAAATTCAGTCGGCCATTTTTATATATTCCGCTCCGAATATCTTCGGCAATTTTCGTAGATTCTACGTCACTGGAGTAACGTTTCTGCACTCTGACCATATTATTAGGTCAGTCATACTGGAAATACACAAACATTGTAAAGAGGTGTGCGCTTTGTCATTCACAATCGTTATGTAAGACAAGAACACATACTTGGCTTTTCTACGCATTCAGAATTGTAAATAAATAGCAAACAATTGAGTTAACAGATAGAGGCTCCTCTGTTGCGCTCATTATACTTTCTAGAAAACATCCAAAAACCGCTAACGGTACTATACTCTGTCTGAAAAGTACCGCTTCGCCATATATATATATATATTTTTTACAGGCATGACGGCACGTCGTCATATCGTGGCATTGTTGGTTTTACGAGCAGAGGAGCATGTTGGGCAGCGCACACACACAGAGTACTTACAAGCAGACACAGTTAGTAGACAGAAAAGGGAGAATGGACGCAGTTTGGTGTAAAAAGTAAAGATAAAGGTGAAGTTATAACACTGAAACACCCTCAGGAAGAGCTGCTTTAAGACATGGCTAGCTAGTTTGCGGCTAACGTCCATCCACAGTGTTTTAGCTACTTCTAAATCACTAATCCCGTGGTGACAAATAAAGTGAGTTTCTTACAAGTATCACCGGCGTCACAATGTAAACAAATGCCATGGGTGGATCTACACCTGACATCCACTGTAATGATACCAAGTACAAGAGTGTATCTAGTCGATACTACTATGATTACATCGATATTTTTTATCGTCACAAAATCTTTTTTCCTTTTTAAAAAATGTATGTTATGTTTATAAAGTCAGTAAATATGTCCATTCTATGTGTCATACTTGATCATTTCGCGATATTGCCATATTTTTGCTGAAAGGATTTAGTAGAGAACATCGACTATGAAGTTTTTGTTGCTGATAAAAAAGCCTTGCCTGTAGCGGAAGTAGCGTGACGTCACAGGTTGTGGAGCTCCTCACATCTGCACATTGTTTACAATCATGGCCACCAGCAGCGAGAGCGATTCGGACCGAGAAAGCGACGATTTCCCCATTAATTTGAGCGAGGATGAAAGATTTGTGGATGAGGAAAGTGAGAGTGAAGGACTAGAGGGAAGTGGAAGCTATTCAGATAGGGAAGATGCTGTGAGAGGCGGGTGGGACCTGATATTCAGCTGGGAATGACTACAACAGTAAATAAACACAAGACATATATATACTCTATTAGCCACAACACAACCAGGCTTATATTTAATATGCCACAAATTAATCCCGCATAACAAACACCTCCCCCCTCCCGTCCATATAACCCACCAATACAAACCAAACACCCGCACAACACACTCAATCCCACAGCCCAAAGTACCGTTCACCTCCGCAAAGTTCATACAGCACAGATATTTCCCCAAAGTTACATACGTGACATGCACATAGCGGCACGCACGGACGGGCAAGCGATCAAATGTTTGGAAGCCGCAGCTGTACTCACGGTAGCGCGTCTGCCATCCAACTCAAAGTCCTCCTGGTTGTGTTGCTGCAGCCAGCCACTAATACACCGCTTCCCACCTACAGCTTTCTTCTTTGCTGTCTCCATTGTTCATTAAACAAATTGCAAAAGGTTCACCAACACAGATGTCCAGAATACTGTGGAATTTTGCGATGAAAACAGACGACTTAATAGCTGGCCACAATGCGGTCCCAAAATGTCCTCTACAACCCGTGACGTCACGCGCAAACGTCATCATACCGAGACGTTTTCAGCAGAATATTTCGCGGGAAATTTTAAATTGCACTTTATAAGCTAACCCGGCCGTATTGGCATGTGTTGCAATGTTAAGATTTCATCATTGATATATAAACTATCAGACTGCGTGGTCGCTAGTAGTGGCTTTCAGTAGGCCTTTAAAACAGAAAATAAGCAGATATTAACAGTAAGTGAACCATTGGATCAATAATATTTTTTTACAGTTTGTCCCTCATAATGTGTACAAAATAATAGGTGTATAAATGACACAATATGTTACTGCATACGTCAGCAGACTAATTAGGAGTCTTTGTTTGTTTACTTACTACTAATATATACTTATGTATGTATATATATATATATATATATATATATATATATATATATATATATATATATATATACACACACACACAGTGGTGGTCAAAAGAGTACATACACTTGTAAAGAACATGATGTCATGGCTGTCTTGAGTTTCCAATCATTTCTACAACTCTTATTTTGTTGTGATGTAGTGATTGGAGCACATACTTGTTGTGATGTAGTGATTGGAGCACATACTTGTTGTGATGTAGTGATTGGAGCACATACTTGTTGTGATGTAGTGATTGGAGCACATACTTGTTGTGATGTAGTGATTGGAGCACATACTTGTTGTAATGTAGTGATTGGAGCACATACTTGTTGTGATGTAGTGATTGGAGCACATACTTGTTGTGATGTAGTGATTGGAGCACATACTTGTTTGTGATGTAGTGATTGGAGCACATACTTGTTGTGATGTAGTGATTGGAGCACATACTTGTTGTGATGTAGTGATTGGAGCACATACTTGTTGTGATTATAGTGATTGGAGCACATACTTGTTGTGATGTAGTGATTGGAGCACATACTTGTTGTGATGTAGTGATTGGAGCACATACTTGTTGTGATGTAGTGATTGGAGCACATACTTGTTGTGATGTAGTGATTGGAGCACATACTTGTTGTGATGTAGTGATTGGAGCACATACTTGTTGTGATGTAGTGATTGGAGCACATACTTGTTGTGATGTAGTGATTGGAGCACATACTTGTTGTGATGTAGTGATTGGAGCACATACTTGTTGTGATGTAGTGATTGGAGCACATACTTGTTGTGATTATAGTGATTGGAGCACATACTTGTTGTGATGTAGTGATTGGAGCACATACTTGTTGTGATGTAGTGATTGGAGCACATACTTGTTGTGATGTAGTGATTGGAGCACATACTTGTTGTGATTATAGTGATTGGAGCACATACTTGTTGTGATGTAGTGATTGGAGCACATACTTGTTGTGATGTAGTGATTGGAGCACATACTTGTTGTGATGTAGTGATTGGAGCACATACTTGTTGTGATGTAGTGATTGGAGCACATACTTGTTGTGATGTAGTGATTGGAGCACATACTTGTTGTGATGTAGTGATTGGAGCACATACTTGTTGTGATGTAGTGATTGGAGCACATACTTGTTGTGATGTAGTGATTGGAGCACATACTTGTTGTAATGTAGTGATTGGAGCACATACTTGTTGTGATGTAGTGATTGGAGCACATACTTGTTGTGATGTAGTGATTGGAGCACATACTTGTTTGTGATGTAGTGATTGGAGCACATACTTGTTGTGATGTAGTGATTGGAGCACATACTTGTTGTGATGTAGTGATTGGAGCACATACTTGTTGTGATTATAGTGATTGGAGCACATACTTGTTGTGATGTAGTGATTGGAGCACATACTTGTTGTGATGTAGTGATTGGAGCACATACTTGTTGTGATGTAGTGATTGGAGCACATACTTGTTGTGATGTAGTGATTGGAGCACATACTTGTTGTGATGTAGTGATTGGAGCACATACTTGTTGTGATGTAGTGATTGGAGCACATACTTGTTGTGATGTAGTGATTGGAGCACATACTTGTTGTGATGTAGTGATTGGAGCACATACTTGTTGTGATGTAGTGATTGGAGCACATACTTGTTGTGATTATAGTGATTGGAGCACATGTTGTGATGTAGTGATTGGAGCACATACTTGTTGTGATGTAGTGATTGGAGCACATACTTGTTGTGATGTAGTGATTGGAGCACATACTTGTTGTGATTATAGTGATTGGAGCACATACTTGTTGTGATGTAGTGATTGGAGCACATACTTGTTGTGATGTAGTGATTGGAGCACATACTTGTTGTGATGTAGTGATTGGAGCACATACTTGTTGTGATGTAGTGATTGGAGCACATACTTGTTGTGATGTAGTGATTGGAGCACATACTTGTTGTGATGTAGTGATTGGAGCACATACTTGTTGTGATGTAGTGATTGGAGCACATACTTGTTGTGATGTAGTGATTGGAGCACATACTTGTTGTGATGTAGTGATTGGAGCACATACTTGTTGTAATGTAGTGATTGGAGCACATACTTGTTGTGATGTAGTGATTGGAGCACATACTTGTTGTGATGTAGTGATTGGAGCACATACTTGTTTGTGATGTAGTGATTGGAGCACATACTTGTTGTGATGTAGTGATTGGAGCACATACTTGTTGTGATGTAGTGATTGGAGCACATACTTGTTGTGATTATAGTGATTGGAGCACATACTTGTTGTGATGTAGTGATTGGAGCACATACTTGTTGTGATGTAGTGATTGGAGCACATACTTGTTGTGATGTAGTGATTGGAGCACATACTTGTTGTGATGTAGTGATTGGAGCACATACTTGTTGTGATGTAGTGATTGGAGCACATACTTGTTGTGATGTAGTGATTGGAGCACATACTTGTTGTGATGTAGTGATTGGAGCACATACTTGTTGTGATGTAGTGATTGGAGCACATACTTGTTGTGATTATAGTGATTGGAGCACATACTTGTTGTGATGTAGTGATTGGAGCACATACTTGTTGTGATGTAGTGATTGGAGCACATACTTGTTGTGATGTAGTGATTGGAGCACATACTTGTTGTGATTATAGTGATTGGAGCACATACTTGTTGTGATGTAGTGATTGGAGCACATACTTGTTGTGATGTAGTGATTGGAGCACATACTTGTTGTGATGTAGTGATTGGAGCACATACTTGTTGTGATGTAGTGATTGGAGCACATACTTGTTGCTCACAAAAAACATTCGTGAAGTTTGCTTCTTTTATGAATTTATTATGGCTCTACTAGTCAAAAGTATACATACAGCAATGTTAATATTTGCTTCCTTGGCAAGTTGACCTGCAATAAGGCACTTTTGGTAGCCATCCACAAGCTTCTGCTTGACCACTTGACCACAAAATTGCTGCAGTTCAGCTAAATGTGTTGCTTTTCTGACATGGACTTGTTTCTTCAGCATTGTCCACACCTTTAAGTCAGGACTTTGGGAAGGCCATTCTAAAACCTTCATTCTAGCCTGATTTAGCCATTCCTTTACCACTTTTGAGGTGTGTTTGGGGTCATAGTCCTGTTGGAACACCCAACTGTGCCCAAGACCCAAGACCCAACCTGCGGGCTGAGGATTTTAGCTTGTCCTGAAGAATTTGGAGCTAATCCTCCTTTTTCATTGTCTCATTTAAAGCAGCAGTTCCATTGGCAGCAAAACAGGCCCAGAGCATAATACTACCACCATCATGCTTGACCGTAGGCATGGTGTTCCTGGGATTAAAGGCCTCACTTTTCCCCCTCCAAACATATTGCTTGGAATTGTGGCCAAACAGCTCCATTTTTGTTTCATCTGACATCACATGGACAAAGATAAGACCTTCTGGAGGAAAGTTCTTATCTTTCAATGACCCCAAACACACGTCAAAAGTGGGGAAGGAATTTTGGTGATTTACAGGATTTCTTACTGAAAAATGTATTCACTTTTCATTGGGCCTTTTTAATAATGTTAATATATACTGCTTCTGCATGAGTGACTAACACTAGTGCGTGACTAAGTCCTGGACACAACATCATCACACTGCTGTCATCTGGGAAGATCCAGCACAGTAGATTTATGTGAGGGTGCAGTACAGTACAGTACAGTACAGTACGCCCCACATCACTTCCCAATGACCTACAGCTTGGCAACATGGATGATGAAATATGAAAACACATAAAACACATAAAACACAGATTAATGTTGTCTCCTACAACTGCTCCACTATACTATATATATGGATATATATATATACATACTGTACATACATACATGTATGTATGTATATATATACATACATACATGTATGTATATATATATACATACTGTTAATACATACATACCTGTATGTATGTATGTATACAGTATATATATATATACATATACTGTATATACATACATACATACATACATACAGGTATGTATGTATGTATGTATATATATACAGTATATGTATATATACATACATGTATGTATATACTTTATATATACATATACTGTTTATACATACATACCTGTATGTATGTGTGTATATATATCTATATATATATATATATATATATATATATATATATATATATATATAGATATATATACATACATATACTGTATATACATACATACATACATACATACATACATACATGTATATACAGTATATATATTTTTTTTTTCATACAGCAGTTTTCATAATCAGCTCATTTTTAAATGTTGCAATACAAAATGATTTGTTATTATCAAAAGCAACTAATAATTTATCATCCCACACAAAAGTATTGAAAAATGGTACCGTTGAGTACGGGTATTGATTACTAGGTACCGGGAATCGGTACGGTATCGGTTCAATTGTGAGCGGTACCCACCCCTTCTCAGGACTCCAGTTTTTAGTAGAATTTATAGAACGGAACTTATTTGCCAGTGGATTGATTGTAGACACATGCTGACATGAGATTGTAGACACATGCTGACATGAGATTGTAGACACATGCTGACATGAGATTGTAGACACATGCTGACATGAGATTGTAGACACATGCTGACATGAGATTGTAGACACATGCTGACATGAGATTGTAGACACATGCTGACATGAGATTGTAGACACATGCTGACATGAGATTGTAGACACATGCTGACATGAGGTGAGTCACTTTGTGTTGGTCTGAACAGAAAACTTCTCCCACTAATGTTCTGAACCCCTAACAATATTTATGTCCTGCATGGCCCACAAGAACGGCGGACAGCTGCGCGTAACGTCTGTCCCTCATCCAGTCCGTCCATCTTCCAGTCGGTCCTTCATCCAGTCTGTCCCTCATCCAGTCCGTCCATCTTCCAGTCTGTCCCTCATCCAGTCTGTCCCTCATCCAGTCTGTCCATCATCCAGTCTGTCCCTCATCCAGTCTGTCCCTCATCCAGTCTGTCCATCATCCAGTCTGTCCCTCATCCAGTCTGTCCCTCATCCAGTCCGTCCATCTTCCAGTTGGTCCATCTTTCAGTCGGTCCTTCATCCAGTCAGTCCCTCATCCAGTCTGTCCCTCATCCAGTCTGTCCATCTTCCAGTCGGTCCCTCATCCAGTCCGTCCTTCATCCAGTCTATCCCTCATCCAGTCTATCCCTCATCCAGTCTGTCCCTCATCCAGTCTGTCCATCTTCCAGTCCGTCCCTCATCCAGTCCGTCCCTCATCCAGTCTGTCCCTCATCCAGTCTGTCCCTCATCCAGTCTGTCCATCTTCCAGTCTGTCCCTCATCCAGTCTGGCCCTCATCCAGTCTGTCCGTCATCCAGTCTGGCCGTCCGGATCTTCCCTCATGTTTTCACAGACTCTGAGTCACTTTCACTGTTTTCTGGCACATTCTTTCACCCTGCAGAGAACCTTGCAGCAGCAACAAGTGCAGCAGCTGCTGTTGACCAGGTGCACCTGGACAAACAAACACGAGGTGCACCTGGACAAACAAACATGGACAAACAAACACGAGGTGCACCTGGACAAACAAACACCAGGTGCACCTGGACAAACAAACACCAGGTGCACCTGGACAAACAAACATGGACAAAAAAACACGAGGTGCACCTGGACAAACAAACACGAGGTGCACCTGGACAAACAAACACCAGGTGCACCTGGACAAACAAACACCAGGTGCACCTGGACAAACAAACATGGACAAACAAACACGAGGTGCACCTGGACAAACAAACATGGACAAACAAACACGAGGTGCACCTGGACAAACAAACACGAGGTGCACCTGGACAAACAAACACGAGGTGCACCTGGACAAACAAACATGAGGTGCACCTGGACAAACAAACACCAGGTGCACCTGGACAAACAAACACGAGGTGCACCTGGACAAACAAACATGGACAAACAAACACGAGGTGCACCTGGACAAACAAACACGAGGTGCACCTGGACAAACAAACATGAGGTGCACCTGGACAAACAAACACGAGGTGCACCTGGACAAACAAACATGGACAAACAAACATGGACAAACAAACACGAGGTGCACCTGGACAAACAAACACCAGGTGCACCTGGACAAACAAACACCAGGTGCACCTGGACAAACAAACACCAGGTGCACCTGGACAAACAAACACCAGGTGCACCTGGACAAACAAACATGAGGTCCACCTGGACAAACAAACACAAGGTGCACCTGGACAAACAAACATGAGGTGCACCTGGACAAACAAACACCAGGTGCACCTGGACAAACAAACACGAGGTGCACCTGGACAAACAAACATGGACAAACAAACACGAGGTGCACCTGGACAAACAAACACGAGGTGCACCTGGACAAACAAACATGAGGTGCACCTGGACAAACAAACACGAGGTGCACCTGGACAAACAAACATGGACAAACAAACATGGACAAACAAACACGAGGTGCACCTGGACAAACAAACACGAGGTGCACCTGGACAAACAAACATGAGGTGCACCTGGACAAACAAACACCAGGTGCACCTGGACAAACAAACACGAGGTGCACCTGGACAAACAAACATGAGGTCCACCTGGACAAACAAACACGAGGTGCACCTGGACAAACAAACATGGACAAACAAACACGAGGTGCACCTGGACAAACAAACATGGACAAACAAACATGGACAAACAAACACGAGGTGCACCTGGACAAACAAACACGAGGTGCACCTGGACAAACAAACATGGACAAACAAACACGAGGTGCACCTGGACAAACAAACACGAGGTGCACCTGGACAAACAAACATGAGGTGCACCTGGACAAACAAACACGAGGTGCACCTGGACAAACAAACATGGACAAACAAACATGGACAAACAAACACGAGGTGCACCTGGACAAACAAACACCAGGTGCACCTGGACAAACAAACACCAGGTGCACCTGGACAAACAAACACCAGGTGCACCTGGACAAACAAACACCAGGTGCACCTGGACAAACAAACATGAGGTCCACCTGGACAAACAAACACGAGGTGCACCTGGACAAACAAACATGAGGTGCACCTGGACAAACAAACACCAGGTGCACCTGGACAAACAAACACGAGGTGCACCTGGACAAACAAACATGGACAAACAAACACGAGGTGCACCTGGACAAACAAACACGAGGTGCACCTGGACAAACAAACATGAGGTGCACCTGGACAAACAAACACGAGGTGCACCTGGACAAACAAACATGGACAAACAAACATGGACAAACAAACACGAGGTGCACCTGGACAAACAAACACCAGGTGCACCTGGACAAACAAACACCAGGTGCACCTGGACAAACAAACATGAGGTCCACCTGGACAAACAAACACGAGGTGCACCTGGACAAACAAACATGGACAAACAAACACGAGGTGCACCTGGACAAACAAACATGGACAAACAAACATGGACAAACAAACACGAGGTGCACCTGGACAAACAAACACGAGGTGCACCTGGACAAACAAACACGAGGTGCACCAGGACAAACAAACACGAGGTGCACCTGGACAAACAAACATGGACAAACAAACACGAGGTGCACCTGGACAAACAAACACGAGGTGCACCTGGACAAACAAACATGGACAAACAAACATGGACAAACAAACACGAGGTGCACCTGGACAAACAAACATGAGGTGCACCTGGACAAACAAACACGAGGTGCACCTGGACAAACAAACACGAGGTGCACCTGGACAAACAAACATGGACAAACAAACACGAGGTGCACCTGGACAAACAAACACGAGGTGCACCTGGACAAACAAACACGAGGTGCACCTGGACAAACAAACACGAGGTGTACCTGGACAAACAAACACGAGGTGCACCTGGACAAACAAACATGAGGTGCACCTGGACAAACAAACACGAGGTGCACCAGGACAAACAAACACGAGGTGCACCTGGACAAACAAACATGGACAAACAAACACGAGGTGCACCTGGACAAACAAACACGAGGTGCACCTGGACAAACAAACATGGACAAACAAACATGGACAAACAAACACGAGGTGCACCTGGACAAACAAACATGAGGTGCACCTGGACAAACAAACACGAGGTGCACCTGGACAAACAAACACGAGGTGCACCTGGACAAACAAACATGGACAAACAAACACGAGGTGCACCTGGACAAACAAACACGAGGTGCACCTGGACAAACAAACACGAGGTGCACCTGGACAAACAAACACGAGGTACACCTGGACAAACAAACACGAGGTGTACCTGGACAAACAAACACGAGGTGCACCTGGACAAACAAACACGAGGTGCACCTGGACAAACAAACACGAGGTGCACCTGGACAAACAAACACGAGGTGCACCTGGACAAACAAACATGGACAAACAAACATGGACAAACAAACACGAGGTGCACCTGGACAAACAAACACGAGGTGCACCTGGACAAACAAACACGAGGTGCACCTGGACAAACAAACACGAGGTGCACCTGGACAAACAAACATGGACAAACAAACACGAGGTGCACCTGGACAAACAAACACGAGGTGCACCTGGACAAACAAACACGAGGTGCACCTGGACAAACAAACACGAGGTGCACCTGGACAAACAAACACGAGGTGTACCTGGACAAACAAACACGAGGTGCACCTGGACAAACAAACACGAGGTGCACCTGGACAAACAAACACCAGGTGCACCTGGACAAACAAACACCAGGTGCACCTGGACAAACAAACACGAGGTGCACCTGGACAAACAAACACGAGGTGCACCTGGACAAACAAACACGAGGTGTACCTGGACAAACAAACACGAGGTGCACCTGGACAAACAAACACCAGGTGCACCTGGACAAACAAACACGAGGTGCACCTGGACAAACAAACATGTTTTTGCAGACATGAGTTCCATCATTAGAGGACGTGTCATCCAAACACTCACTGAGACTTCTTGCATGCTGAATGAAAGTCAAGTGCTTTGTCGCCCACATGTTTAGGGTGGGTTGTCTAGTGTTCCCCAGCCTGTAAAGCACTCTGTCATGCTGTGTATTGGGCTATTCACTTGGCCGCCTGGGGGCCAAATCCGGCCCAGAAGTGACACCGTACCGGCCCCGGAGTTGAGTTGAAAAGTGAATTCCTAAAGACAGGAGTAAGCTTGTGTAGAGGAACTTGGAAAATATCCCTGAATGTTGTGGTTTGCATCAGCAAGTGTTAGTCAAGGCACCCATTTAGGTCCTCTCCTTTTTGGCAGTTCCACCTGTGTCCACCATGTGATGTCATGTCACTTGACCTGGGAGGAAGTCAGGATGTACCAAGACTGCGCGTGCAGTTGACAACAAGTGCAAAAGTTGCACAGGCCGCCCCATTCAAATGAGGTTTCTGCGCACTAAACGGCGTGTGCAAACTTGAAAATAGTGTGGGATCTACTAAGACCGCGTGTGGGCCACCTTCTGTCCACCCGAGGGTAGCCGGAGTAGCCAACCAGGACCTATGAGGCCCACGTCAGGGGCCGAAAGGGAGCTGGTCCTGGAAGCTGTGGGGTGTGAGCGAGGAGGGTTCCCTGGAGAGACTGGAGAACTCCTGCAGAGCCAGGTGACCAGGGACTCTATTGGGACCTTAATGAGGTACAGTCTGGACTTTGGTTGTTGTGTGTTTTTGTTCCGCACAGACAACATGGCGTCTGTCTGCAGTCTCTCTCATGTCTCATTTTCCCTTTACTGCTTTTTCAAATGTTTGGCGGCCTCTCCTTCCGGCGCTTACAGCATTTGCTCCAGAGTCCAGGGTGTGGCCGGTCTTCCCGAGGTCTCGCACGTATGGAAGATTTATTTAAAGGCCTACTGAAATGACATTTTTTAATTTAAACGGGAATAGCAGATCCATTCTATGTGTCATACTTGATCATTTCGCGATATTGCCATATTTTTGCTGAAAGGATTTAGTAGAGAAAATCGACGATAAAGTTCGCAACTTTTGGTCGCTGATAAAAAAAAGCCTTGCCTGTACCGGAAGTAGCGTGATGTCACCGGAGGAAGGGCTGCTCACATTTCTCCATTGTTTACACCAGCAGCGAGAGAGATTCGGACCGAGAAAGCGACGATTACCCCATTAATTTGAGCCAGGATGAAAGATTTGTGGATGAGGAATGTGAGAGTGAAGGACTAGAATGCAGTGCAGGACGTATCTTTTTTCGCTCTGACCGTAACTTAGGTACAAGCTGGCTCATTGGATTCCACACTTTCTCCTTTTTCTATTGTGGATCACGGATTTGTATTTTAAACCACCTGGGATACTATATCCTCTTGAAAATGAGAGTCCAGAACGCCAAATGGACATTCACAGTGACTTTTATCTCCACGACAATACATCGGCGAAGCTCTTTAGCTACGGAGCTAACGTGATAGCTTTACTGCAGATAGAAACAGAAGAAATAAACCCCTGACTGGAATTATAGACAGAAGATCAACAATACTATTAAACCATGGACATGTAAATACACGGTTAATACTTTCCAGCCTGGCGCAGCTTAACAATGCTGTTGCTAACGACGCCATTGAAGCTAACTTAGCAACCGGACCTCACAGAGCTATGCTAAAAACATTAGCGCTCCACCTACGCCAGCCAGCCCTCATCTGCTCATCAACACCCGTGCTCACCTGCGTTCCAGCGATCGACGGAGCGACGAAGGACTTCACCCGATCATCCGTGCGGTCGGCGGCTAGCGGCGGATAGCGCGTCTGCTATCCAAGTCAAAGTCCTCCTGGTTGTGTTGCTGCAGCCAGCTGCTAATACACCGATCCCACCTACAACTTTCTTCTTTGCAGTCTCCATTGTTCATTAAACAAATTGCAAAAGATTCACCAACACAGATGTCCAGAATACTGTGGAATTATGAGATGAAAACAGAGCTATTTTGTATTGGATTCAATGGGGTACCGATACTTCTGTTTCACTGGCTACGTCACGCGCATACGTCATCCTACAAAGGCGTTTTCAACTGGAAGTTTAGCGGGAAATGTAAAATGTCACTTTATAAGCTAACCCGGCCGTATTGGCATGTGTTGCAATGTTAAGATGTCATCATTGATATATAAACTATCAGACTGCGTGGTCGCTAGTATTCAGTAGGACTTTCAAGTGAGGTTTTCGCGTGTATTACTGGAAATATGTGCCCATGGAAACACTCATTCCCCCCCCCACAATGGTGTTATTGCTCTCTCCGACCTGTGTGCCTTGTTGTTGACCTCGCAGCACGCCTGTTCCCGCAGGTCACGCCTTGTTTTGGGTTTTGTGGTGTTTTTCCCGCTGAGCGCTCTTATTTTGTTTCCACTTCCTGCTCCGTGGCAGTGACTTCCCCCCCCCAGCTTTTGAGCGCCGTTCTCATCATCTGCGGGTGATTAGTGATCATCGTTCTCACCCGCTGCCAATGCTAATCAGAGGGCTTTGTCTCAGTCGCCACTTTTGGACGTAAGCTCCCCGTATGCTGAAGTTGACATAAACCGCTTCCTGTGCATTCTCCTGCTGCACTCTATTTGGGGCTCGAGCAGCAACAAGCTATTGAAATTGCTTTGTTTATTATTATTCCATCGCATTTTTGAGGGCCTTAGTATGCACTCTATCATGATGGGATGCACCTAAAAGTCTCAAGAACCCATATTTGGAAACAAACAGGAAGTCGGCCATCTTGGTTTCTTTTAGGCCAAAAAACAGGGGTCGTACTTTGGCAAAATCCTCCTGGGGACTTTGACCAGATTAGTTGCAATTACAATTAAAGATACTAGACAGATGGGCGAGGGTAAATTGCGAATTAATTTTGCCTGCGCCGTAGGATGTGGGCGGGGCCTGGCGCCAAACTTTGATTTGATGGCCGGCCACCAAACTTCCAGCAATCATAACTTGGCTCCACAAACTCAGATTTTGGTCAGAGTTGGTACGAATGCTGATGGTGACACCCTGAAGTGATGTTTGGGTCATTACCCATTCGTGGTGGGCGTGGCCTGGTTGCAAAAACTGCTCCTCGCCATCCACCGCCAAACTGTCGTAACTCCACTTGAGATGATCGGATCTCCGTCCAAACTGATACGAGGCTTTTAAGTCGGGGTCTGATCATGACTAGATGTTGATATCGACACCAGTATCGCCCCCTTGTGGTGGACAATTATATTTGGGTTTGCATTTTTGAACGTTAAATACTTTTTTTTGCTTGCACGCTGCCTCCGCGTTCTTGGAGGTTCTCAAGACTCCGACAGTTGAAGGACATCCAAGGACCAGACGGGAGGGATGGCAGCAGATGAGAGACCAGATAAGAGACTGTGGAGAGGGCAGCGGGTGATGCAGGTCTGGATTGTAACCTCGGGTCCAACAACAACACAACTCTGTGAGGCTATGAAACACTGGAAAGCTGAGGGGGGAAGTTTGAAGGCCAGACTAGGCAGGAAGCGTTCATGTCTGAGGAGCATTTTCCAAACCTCAGGAAGTGGTGACCTGAGTGTGGGCAGACTGTGGTGTGTCACTGCAGGCCAGGCCAGGTGTGGGCTTGTCTGCAGGTCTCTTGACTTGCTGGAGCTCTTGCAATAACATTATATATATATATATATATTGCAAATACAAACTACAAAAGCAGTGAAGTTGTCAGGTTGTGTAAATCAGTGTTTTTCAACCACTGTGCCGCGGCACACTAGTGTACCGTGAGATATTGTCTGGTGTGCCGTGGGAGATTATGTAATTTCACCTAATTGTGTTAAAAAAATATTTTTTTTGCAAACCAGTAATTACAGTCTGCAAATGATGTGTTGTTGTTGACAGATTGCTGGACGACAGCAAAGACTTACGGCGTGTGGAGCCGCAGACGGCGTCCACAAAGTACATCCGTACATGACATGACAATGAACATCAAAATAGGAGCGCAAGACAAGAACAAAAACACCAAAAAACTCCAAATAAGTCACGGCGTGATGTGACAGTACACCTACTTTGAGACAAGAGCTATAGTGAAGCATGGTTGGTTATGGTTTGAATATCCAACAATTGCGAGAATAACTTTTTATTGTCAATATTGGCTGCTGAGTTTAATTTTTTTTATGTTTTCTGCTCGTGGTGTGCCTCGAAATTTTTCAAATGGAAAAAAATGTGCCTTGGCTCAGAAAAGGTTGAAAAACACTGGTG